>NC_036839.1:40501164-40511164 GCF_002910315.2 Salvelinus sp. IW2-2015 | reverse complement strand
CCCTCCTCAGACACACATGTCAGGTTGATGTTGCTCCAGTACTCTGCTTCGCCCTGCACCCTGACGACGGGCACAGAGGGAGCCACTGGAGAGGGAAGCAGACGTCACATCATACTGTGTTTTTTTTATAAGTAGTCCAGTAGAGGGCAGTGGAGTCCTAATGAACACCCTAGAGAGACATCTTGCTGAAGGAAACTGAGAACATCTAAGCAGTATTTTCCTTTTCCTTTGACATGACAAGACACAGAATTTAAGTTATCCGTTCCATCGTTAAACACACGGAACCTTTTCACCCACATCAGACTTCAAACTATCATACTACTATTTCTCTACATGGACTACAGGTCKACATCTACTACTGTCTCACCCAGGACCACTAGTTCGGTGGTGGCGGAAGGCGTCCCCTCCTCGTCTCCAGGGATCTGCACCCTGCACTGCCACAGCCTGTTCTCCTGCATGGACACCTTGCGGAGGGTCAGGGCGCTCCGCCCTCCAGTGATGTCATGGGTCATCTCTYCTCGGTCCTTATGGGAAGGCTTGATGTCCACTTGATTTTTGATAGAGTAGAATGTGGCAATAACAATCTACACGAATCAGGGAGACAAAATAATGAACACATTCTGCACATAGCCTACACACTGCAATGCATACACTCAGTGGTCAAAAGGGCTTCCTTTATAGGAATAGGCAACATGGCCTAGACGTAACATAGTAAATGTAAATCCGGGACACTCAAATTAGTAAAATATGTTACTTTTGGTATGGTATGTATTCATTTGTGGATGTTCATCATCCATTTCATATGATATGTTACAAAATGCAATTTGTTGTGGCTAACGTTAGTTAGGTGGCTAGGTGGCTAATGCTAATAMTAGCTAGGGGGCTAACGTTAGTTCGGCTAAAGGTTAGGGCTGAGGTTAAAGGGTTAGGTAACATGCTAAGTAGTTGCAAAGTAGCTAAAAAGTAGGAAGTGGTTGCAAAGTTGCTAAAATGCTTAAGTTGTCCATTATGAGATTCAAACACACAACCTTTGGGTTGCTAGACGTTCACGTTACACGTCCACCTATCCACCCCAACCAAACACCCATCCTCCTTTCAAGTTTGCCTTAAGTAACCTTCTGTCTTATTTAACCATACCAAACGTAACATATCATACTAATTTGAGTGACAGATTTTTAGTTTACTATGTTACGTCTAGTTTATGAGACCGGGCTGGAATAGAGCATGCCTTTCCTTACATAGCAGAAAACAAATCATTCAGTCAACATTCATGCCGGTTATAGATTATGGCGATATCGTCTATATGCACGCAGCTGCCATTGTATTGAATCCATTGGCAGCAGTTTATCATAGCACACTATGCTTTATTACGGGCGATTGGTTCAGTACACATCACTGCATTTTATATCAGAAATTAGGCTGGTCCTCTTTGAAGTCTTGTAGATTGATGCATTGCACTCTTTTCGTTTATAAAGCCTCTTGCACAAACTTCCCGCCGTACCTTACTTCATTGTTAACCCATAGACGTACGGGTTACCAGACCCGGTCTCAGGGGTGGCTAATCTAGAGCTCCCTTCCATCTCCACTGAGTTAGCTAAATCTGCTTTTAGTTATTTTTTTGCACCTTACTTGTGATCTCCAAAACTCTCTAAAATGTGATGATTTGGTGCCTCTAGGGCCATTCAGACAGCTGATCGAGGACCTTTTTTACTGAAGAATGTTTGTTTTCTATGATTGGGTTTTGTATCTCAGTTTTGATTTTAGTTGTGTATTGATGTGTATATCTTTTTACAAGGCTCGTCTTTAAAAGAGACTGTGGTCTCAGCATGACTCCCTGTCAAAATAAAGATTAAATAAAAGTCGGCTGTATTTAGTCTTCTAAGGGCGATATTAGCTTATCATGTGCACCTGAAAACCTTCTACTTGACCCAACTGTTGTCCTTCTAATGATCTTTATTTCAGCATTTAACTTTGTGTTTCCGTCTGTCGAGAAACAGCGACAATAATAGCAAAGCTTTTACATTTATCAAATGGAGCCATCTCTTGTCTTCTGACTGACCTTCGGATCAACAGGGCTGTCAGCCTCCATGGACCATGTGATGATAACCAACGTGGAGGGGTTGGATGGTACAGCAGGAATGAAACTACACACCAGGGTGACATCATCGCCTCGCGCAACCTCATATGTAGGTTGTCCAATGGTCACCTGTAGGCCTCTGGCAGAGGAGAAAACTAGAAAGAAATCAGATGTATTCTATTCATCTCAATACTCACATATTTCTCTAAATCACTTTCAAATGTATTGTATAACAGTTGCATATCATTGTATAGACCTATGGAATTTTGAAATATAAAATTCTGACAAAGAATTACACACACTGAACAAGAATATACTGAACTCATAAATTATGACATTATTATTATTATTTTTAAACAGTTGCTAGTTAAAGATGAACCTACAGCCTGTCAAGCAAAAGTGGAAATATCTTAGACAGGTTTGGGGAAGTGATTATGTTTGCCATTGATTCAACACACTGAATCGTGAAATACTAGGCCTATTCAAAATGAAATACCCCTAACAAAACAATCTCCTTCAAGCACAGGACAAGAACAACAAACGTCCTAAATCCATCAAATACATGATATAGCAAATGTAGAAAATGTAATAAATCGCACATTTCTTCCCTTAGTTCCGGGAGAGAATACTTTTATTATCTTTTTCATGTGGTTAATGATTAACCAGGGTGTTGAAACTGCAACATGACACACAAGATAGGGATAGACAAAGCAAAGCAGCTGTGATGTAGTAAATCTATCCATATGATTTGATTGCCAGTGACGTCCCCCCTACAGTAGTCTGGGGGAAAAGGTGTTGGCCGTTTTGGAATTAATAACTGAAAGAATACAAAAGAAATCGAGACGGCTACACATACCTGCAAGTATGAAAAATAATATCATTGTCGATGTCCCCTTTTCAATCACCCACAGGAATAGTGTTGCAGTCCTCTCAGGTGTCAAATGTCCAATATTGGTGCTCCAAGCGCACCTCACTCAGGTAAACCAAACCGCAGGTACCTGGGGTGTATTTATTACGTCTCGCAACGGAAGCCGTTTACCATCTAAGAACCAAACGGAAGCAAAAAGGAAAAAAGCGGGAGGGACCTTTACATTTTTTTTTTTTTACCTTTATATTATCAGGGAGTCATACTGAGACCAAGATCTCTTACAGATGAGCCCTGAGTTACTTAAATTACAAAAAATACAAAAATCTAAATCTAAATACAAAATGCAAGCGGAAAGAAAGAAAAACACGGTCATAAAGAAACACATTCATCAGTAATAAGGTCCTCAATCAGCTTCCTAGAGGCACCAAAACAAACACATTCATCAGTAATAAGGTCCTCAATCAGCTTCCTGAATTACACTAGAGGCACCAGAACATCACATTTAAGAACAGTTTGAAGATTGTTCCACAAATAAGGTGGAGGAAAACTAAAAGCTGATTTACCTAACTCAGTAGAGACCAAAGGATTTTCTAGAGATGTCTAAAGATTAGTAAGGATGTTAGGTACAGTGGGACTTTTTGTAAAAGGGCTTTATACATGAAAACATAGCAATATATCAACCTATGCGACATCAAAAAGGGCCAACCAACTTTCTGGTACAGAATGCAGTAATGAGTATTCAAATTGTTGCTCGTAATAAAGCACAGTGCGCTATGATAAACTGCATCTAATGGCTTTAAGGAAGTGGCAGCTGCGTTCATATAGGTGATGTCGCCATAGTCTAGGACCGATAGGAACGTCGACTGAATAATCTGCTTTCTACTATATAGCACGAGACAGGATGTTATTTCTAGAAAAACAAGCCCATTTTTATTCTCAGCTTCTTAACATAAATCTTCTTTGGGATCGGTGTCCCTTCCACGGAATTCGCATAGGCAAGAAAGAAGAGGAATTTGTACGCTTCAGTGCATTTGCTGTTTTCCAAAATGTAGAAGGATCACCAGCAGAATCAAAGATGGAGCTTAAAAAGTAGCTTTATTTAGCTTCATAATGGAGATAGTACATCTGTTTCTCAATTGTCTGAAAGATTGCAAGTCCACTACAGAGTCAGTTTTCCTTGCTTTGGCCGAGGCCTGATTTCTCATCTGAATGAGCTCAGATAGATCAAACCCTTGGTTTTCTTCTGATCTATCTWWGACTCTGAATTGTTTAAAATGTGTGTGTTTATCTGCCAGAGGAATAAATATAGAGGATAGATTTTCTAGAGCCAACTCGGGGTCAGAATACAGGAGACCTACCTGAATTTGTCCAATAGAAACTCTCGTTTTTTGTTGCAAAACGTTTTCCGTTTGGAATAAACGATTTCTGTTGCAAACATTTTGCAACAGAATCGGCGTAAGGAACACACCCCCTGCCACACCTTCCCCGTAGGATCACAGGTGCTTTGCTCACGTGATAAACGAATGGGACAATCAAATGCCTGTCTCGACGTTCAGGATCTTCTGACGAACTTGGTACACAGGTCTGGTTCTCCAAACCTTGTATTAAGTGGAGGCATAAACCAAGAGGTTGTCAGTAACCGTATTGTTCTCTTTGTTTTCGCAAGGCATACATTTAGTAGGCATTTCATTTGTAAATAATAATTTGTACGCGTTTTCATACGTGTTTTTAACCATTCACACGTCCTGAAGAATTTCAACGCCGCTATTGTGGAAAGTGGGTTTCCGTGAAAATTAGCTGCTGTACGGACGATTTGATTTAGAACACAAGACTTCTCAAGAATACCTGTTTTTTTGGGAAGTTTGAGGCTACCTGAAAGTAGCCTGTCCCTCGAAAATGATACCGAATTCAGACTTTTATGTTAGGCTTTTTTGGTGTTTCACAGGTGAGTTTTCATATCTTTATGGTATAACCTGGTCATGTCAGTGAAGTAGGTCAGTTGTGTGTYATTTCAATCGACTCATTTGCGGGTAAGCGGGTTACAAAGGAAATCTAGACCTCTGTATTTGGGTACCTTTATTTTGGCTACTCCGGCAACATTGCCTACGGGCATTTCCACGGCAGGAGTGACGCTCATACTCCGATTTTTTTACTTTAAATGTGTCAAACACTTCGATTGCAAAGTTAAGCGAACCATGCAACTATGCACAATGATTACTTTTAACAATTTCCACTAAGATTTTCACATAAACATCTACTTGAAGAACAGTGCAGATACTAAMTTTGGTAACAGAATGACGGTTCTGTTTGTGTGGTTATTTTGTTATCAGACTTAGCATCTGCACTTTGGGCCTAGGCCAGCCCTAATCGACAGAGTACTCACGTAGGCATATGTATCAATTTAAAGGCAGTGGTGGAAAAAGTACCCAACTGTCATACTTGATTCAAAGAAAAAATACCTTAACAGAAAATGAATAAAGTGAAAGTCACCCAGTAAAATACTACTTGAGTAAAAGTTTAAAATTATTTGGTTTTACATTTACCTAAGTATCAAAAGTACATGTAATTGCTTAAATATACCTAAGCATCAAAAGTAAGTGTACATTTCCAATTCCTTATATTAAACAAACCAGAATGCACGATTTTCTTATTTTTTATATTTGCAAATAGCCAGAGGCATTTTCTTGTCCTGCTAAGTGGTGTAAAGTACTTAAGTAAAAACCCTTAGAAAAAATATGGCAGAGTGCAGTATACCTGCAATATGCTGCAAGTACTGGGTCCAAAATACCACAGTCGACTGCAGTTTCAAAACTACAATATTTGTTTGGTAATGGTATACTTTAAAGTACTACTTAAGTAGTTGTTTTGAGTATCTGAATTTGACTTTACTATTTATATTTTTGACAACTTTTACTAAACTACATTCCTAAAGAAAATAAGGTACTTTTTACTTAATACACTTTCCCTAACACCTAAAAGTACTTGTTTACATTTTAAAAGCTTAACAGGACAGGAAAATTGTTAGTCACACACTTATCAAGAGAACATCRCTGGTCATCCCTACTGCCTCTGATCTAGCAGAATCACTAAAGACAAATTCTTCATTTGTAAATGATGTATGAGTGTGCCTCTGGCTATCTGTAAATTAAAAAAACAAAAATGGTGACATCTGGTTTGCTTAACATAAGGAATTTGAAATTCTTTATACTTTTACTTGRGATATTTAAAAACATACTTTGTGACGTTTACTCAAGTAGTATTTTACTGGGTGACTTTWACTTGAGTCATTTTCTATTAAGYTATCTTTACTTTCTCAAGTATGACAATTGGGTACTTTTTCCAGAACTGGTCTAATTCCCATTTCGTCTACTGTTCTCAGGTGTCATGGTTTGTCATGCTCAGGAAGAGTGTGGTCAGCCACCCATGGGAACCAGGATTGTGGGAGGAGAAGATGCATCAGTGGGGGCATGGCCGTGGCAAGTGGATATTCAGGTAGGTCAGCGCTGAGTCAAGGTATAGAATGAACAAAATCCATGAAGACTTGTTTGTCTGGTTTTAGTGTGTGTGTTGGTCATCATGCTGACCTGCTGAGAGAGAGGGGAGTAAGACTTGTCTGGTTTTAGTGTGTGTGTTGGTCATCATGCTGACCTGCTGAGAGAGAGGGGAGTAAGACTTGTTTTGTTGATTCATCTTAACCTCTTTCCCCCCTCTTGGTCTTTAGACAGCGAAGGATGGCCATATCTGTGGAGGCACCATCATCACTAAGGATTGGGTGCTGTCTGCTGCCCACTGCTTCACAAAGTAGGTGTCCACCAGTGGAGGCTCCTCAGAGGAGGAGGACCATCCTACTCAGTGAATTACATAAAAACAATAGTGAAACATTAAAAAAGCTATCCTTTTTTAGATAGAACTATACTAAATATATTCACATGTAACCAAATAACGAATTAAAACACCGTTTTGCAATGGTCTACAGTAGCCTCAACAGCACCTTCCAGGATAGAGCCATGGTGTTGTCCGAGGACAGCTATTTTCCATCCTCCTCAGGGTTCATTGATTTTAATAGGTTCTCACCCTATTCCATAGACATACACAGTAATTATTTTCCAATGTTTTTATTCAAACAGTAATGTGCAATTGACCAAAAATATACCAWCTTTCGGGAAGAGGCGACGACGGCACAGGAATACCCGTCTGTTGGGGCTCGACATACAGGGGAGTTTTTGAAAACGCTCTGGGCCAGTTTATCATCCCCCTAAGATGGCCGCTAGGGCGAGTGAACAAAAATATTATAATGCTTTTTTTAATCTAGGCTACATAATTGATAAAACATTTTAAAAAGATGGATATCCAAAGTTATGTCGATTTTAATTGTCYCACACGTATAACCTGGATAATCTTTCGGGCATCGAGTGCGCAGCTTTAAATTGCTGGTTGTTGCATGGAGACCGACAGTGGTAGYAAAMATGTTTRAAATGATATCTATCTGTAAATGCTATMGCAAGAATGGGTATGCAAACCAGGTATTTAAAAAGTTCAGTCTTAACTGTNATGCAAACCAGGTATTTAAAAAGTTCAGTCTTAACTGTGTCTCATCGCAAATTCAACTATCATGGAATAGCCTACCTTAAAAATTGAAGGGTGTTTGGCTAGTCTGATGCTCTTCTTTCGGTGAAATCATGTGCGGTTGTTATGAGCTAGACAAAATCTAATGTTGGTTTTCTATACAAAGTGTTCCATTAGAAGGGGAACCTGGTTTTTGGTTGCTTTCTCATTTTAAAACATGATAACTCTCCAATCTCAAATGGCAAGACTGACTAGCTTGCTGTCTATTTAGTCAGGCAATGCCCACATTATTCTTGTCTGTGTTTTGTCATAATTATTTAAATATATTTATTTATAATCGCAGTCCCTGCATGATGACTTTTGCCTTTTGGTAAGCAGTCATTGTAAATAAGAATTTGTTCTTAACCTAGTTCTTTGCCTAGTTAAATAAAAATAAATACATTCAGACATACACTATATGACAAAGTATGTGGACACCTGCTCGTCGAACTTCACGTTCCAAAATCATGGGAATTAATAGGGAGTTGGCCCCCCCCCTTGTTGCTTTAACAGCCTCCACTCTTCTGGGAAGGCTTTCCACGAGATGTTGGAATATTGCTTTGGGGACTTGCTGCCATTCAGCCACGAGCATTAGTGAGGTTGGGCGATTAGGCCTGGCTCGCAGTCTGCGTTCCAATTCATCCCAAAGGTGTTCGATGGAGTTGAGGTCAGGGCTCTGCATGCCTGTCAAGTTCTTCCACAACGATCTCGACAAACCATTTCTGTATGGACCTGGCTTTGTGCACGGGGGCACTGTCATGCTGAAACAGGAAAGGGCCTTCCGCAAACTGTTCCCACAAAGTTGGAAGAACAGAATTGTCTAGGATGCTGTAGCGTTAAGATTTCCCTTCACTGGAACTAAGGGGCATGGCCCAGACCATTATTTCCTCCTTCACCAAACTATGCACTATGCATTCGGGAAAGTAGCGTTTTCCTGGCATCCGCCAAACCCAGATTTGTCCGTCGGACTGCCAGATAGTGAAGCGATTCCACTGCTCCAGAGTCCAATGGCAGCGAGTTTTACACCGCTTAAGCCGACGCTTGGCATTGCACATAGTGATCTTAGGCTTGTGTGCCAGATATAATTGTCAGGAAACCCATTTCATGAAGCACCCGACGAACTGTTCTTGTGCTGAAGTTACATCCAGAGGCAGTTTGGAACTCTAGTGACNCAGATATAATTGTCAGGAAACCCATTTCATGAAGCACCCGACGAACTGTTCTTGTGCTGAAGTTACATCCAGAGGCAGTTTGGAACTCTAGTGACTGTTGCAACCAAGGACAGGCGATTTGAAAGCATTACGCGCWTCAACACTCGGCGGTCCCYTTCTGTGAGCTTGTGTGGCRTACCACTTCGRGGCTGAGCRMTMGTTGCTCCTAGACGTTTCCACTTCACAATAACAGCACTTAAAGTTGACCGGGCAGCTCTAGCAGGGCAGAAATTTGATTCACTGACTTGTTGGAAAGGTGGCATCCTATGACGGTGCTACATTGAAAGTCACTTAGCTCTTCAGTAAGGCCATTCTGCTACCAATGTTTGTCTATGGAGATTCCATGGCTGTGTGCCAGATTTTTTATTTTTAATACACCTGTCAGCGATGGGTGTGGCTGAAATGGCCAAATCTGCTAATTTGAAGGGGTGTCCACATACTTCCCGAATGCACTGTATAAAGTGTATTCAGACCCCCTTGACCCCCTTTCTCCACATTTTGTTACATTACGGCCTTATTCTAAAATCGATGAAATTGTTTTATTACTTCAATTAACACCAGAGACAGGTTTAGTAATGTTTGCAAATTAATAAAAKATTTGCTGATCACATTTACATAAGTATTCAGACCCTTTACTCAGTACTTTCTTGAAGCACCTTTGGCAGCAATTACAGCATCAAGTCTTGGGTATGACACTACAAGCTTGGCACACCTGTATTTGGGGAGTTTCTCCCATTCTTCTCTGCAGGTCCTTTCAAGCTGTCCGGTTGGATGGGGAGTCGCTGCACAGCTATTTTCAGYTCTCTCCAGAAATGTTAGATCGGGTTCAAGTCCGGGCTCTGGCTGGGCCACTCAAGGACATTCAGAGACTTGTCCCGAAGCCAATCCTGCGTTGTCTTGGCTGTGTGCTTAGGGTCGTTGTCCTGTGGAAGGTGAACCTTCGTCCCAGTCTGAGGTCCTGAGCGCTCTGGAGAAATGTTTTCATGAAGGTTCTCTGTACTTTGCACTGTTCATCTTTCCCTCCATACTGACTCCCAGTCCCTGCCACTGAAAAACATCCCCACAGAATGATGATGCTGCCACCACCATGCTTCCCTGAACACATGGTGCCAGGTTTCCTCCAGATGTACTGAGTGGCTTCCGTCTGGCCACTCCACCATAAATGCCTGATTGGTGGAGCGCTACAGAGATGGTTGTCCTAATGGAAGATTCTCCCATCTCCACAGAGGAACTCTGGAG
>NC_036839.1:40493015-40498564 GCF_002910315.2 Salvelinus sp. IW2-2015 | reverse complement strand
TTACATATGATGTCTGGGATCATAGAACAGAATGTGTAAAGTCTGTAGGAACTGCTGCACTATGAGATAATGGCAGATTAATATGAACATTGCGCTCCACTCTGTGTAAACTAATCGGTGTCATGGAGGAGCAGACGCATTGTAGAGAGATTTTCCACCTCCTTCAGCTGCTACACAAAGAGCTATGCGCATGACTCATGTCATATCGGATACTTGTAAATGTAATGTCTGGCTCCTCCTGAGCGACTCACTCCGCCATATAACCCAGATTTGTTCGACCGTTACGAGCTGGCGTCTAAGTATAGCTGAAGAAGACAATTCCACTGCTCACCCGAGTCCAAATGGGCAGACTGAGTCTCATTTAAGCATGCGCGGAAGAAGCAATGTATTAAGCCTTGACGCTTGGCATTGCACACATAGTGATCTTAAGGCTTGTGTGCCAGATATAATTGTCAGGAAACCCATTTCATGAAGCACCCGACGAACTGTTCTTGTGCTGAAGTAACCAGAGGCAGTTTGGAACTCTAGTGACTGTTGCAACCAAGGACAGGCGATTTGAAAGCATTACGCGCATCAACACTCGCGTCGGTCCCAGTTCTGTGAGCTTGTGGGCTTACCACTTCGCGGCTGAGCTTTGTTGCTCCTAGAGCTTTCCACTTCACAATAACAGCCACTTAAAGTTGACCGGGCAGCTCTAGCAGGGCAGAAATTTGATTCACTGACTTGTTGGAAAGGTGGCATCCTATGACGGTGCTACATTGAAAGTCACTTAGCTCTTCAGTAAGGGCCATTCTGCTACCAATGTTTGTCTATGGAGATTCCATGGCTGTGTGCCAGATTTTTTTATTTTTTAATACACCTGTCAGGCGATGGTGTGTGCTGAAATGGCCAAATCGCTAATTTGAAGGGGTGTCCACATACTTCCCGAATGAACTGTATAAGTGATATCAGACCCCTCTGACTTTTCCACATTTTGTTACATTACGGCCTTATTTAATAAAATCGATAAATTGTTTTATTACTTCAATTAACACCAGAACAGGTTTAGTAATGTTTGCAAATTAATAAAAAATTTGCTGATCACATTTACATAAGTATTCAGACCCTTTACTCAGTACTTTCTTGAAGCACCTTTGCAGCAGATTACAGCATCAAGTCTTGGGTATGACCACAAGCTTGGCACATGTATTCTGGTTTTGGGAGTTTTCTCCTTCTCTCTGCAGGTCCTTTCAAGCTGTCCGGTGGATGGGAGTCGCTGAACGCTATTTTCAGATCTCTCCAGAAATGTTAGATCGGGTTCAAGTCCGGGCTCTGGCTGGGCCACTCAAGGACATTCAGAGACTTGTCCCGAAGCCAATCCTGCGTTGTCTTGGCTGTGTGCTTGGGTCGTTGTCCTGGGAAGGTGACCCTTCGTCCCAGTCTGAGGTCCTGAGCGCTCTGGAGAAGGTTTCATGAAGGTTCTCTGTACTTTGCACTGTTCATCTTTCCCTCCATACTGACTCCCAGTCCCTGCCACTGAAAAACATCCCCACAGAATGATGATGCTGCCACCACCATGCTTCCCTGACACATGGTGCCAGGTTTCCTCCAGATGTACTGAGTGGCTTCGTCTGGCCACTCCACCATAAATGCTGATTGGTGGAGCGCTACAGAGATGGTTGTCCTAATGGAAGATTCTCCCATCTCCACAGAGGACTCTGGAGTTCTGTGTGACTATTGGGTTCTTGGTCACCTCGCTGACCAAGGCCCTCTCCGATTGCTCAGTTGGCTGGGCGCCCAGCTCGAGGAAGCATCTTGTGGTTCCAAACTTCTTCCATTTAAGAATGATGGAGGCCTTGTGTTCTTGGACCTTCAATGCTGCAGAAATATTTTGGTACCCTTCCCTAGATTGTGCCTCGACACAATCCTGTCTCGGAACTCTACGGACAATTCCGTCGACCTCTGGCTTGGTTTTTGCTCTGACATGAACTGTTGACTTTGGGACCTTATATAGCCTTTCCAAATCATGTTCAGTCAATTGAATTTACACACGGGTGACTCCAAAAGTTGTAGAAACATCTCAAAGGATGATCAATGGAAACAGGATGCACCCCTGCCCTTTTGTCCTCAGAGCAGCCTCAATTTGTGTGTATCAACACACGGGAAACTGAGGGTTAAAAACAGCAGCATTGCAGTTCTTGACAACAAACCGGTGCGCCTGGCATCTACTACCACACCCCGTTCAAAGGCACTTTAAATCTTTTGTTTTTTCTCATTCATACTCTGAGTGCCACACATACACAATCCATGTCTGTCTCGAGGATTAAAAATACCTTCTTTAACCTGTCTCCTCCCCTTCATCTACACACTGATATTGTAAGTGGATTTAACAAGGTGACGTCAATAAGGGATCCATAGTACGTTTTCACCTGGTCAGTCATGTCATGGAAACAGTGGGTGTTAATGTGTTTGTCAGTGTGTCTGATCTGAGTGTAAACTGTTAGCGACGCTATATGATAGCCTATCTGTTATCGGTTAGAGTCTGGAAAGGCAATTAAAAGTTAAGCTACAAGTTGCTTATGCCTACCTGGCAGAATGATTTATGCATCAATCTAGTGGACATTTTTGTTTTGACAACGCATCACCAGTGTGCTACAGAAACACTGTTGCGTCACACCGTAATTAAAGGGTGACTATACAAAAGTCTAAATTTCTAAGAATTTTTTTCTTCCACAGACCTCAAATGGTCCCCTCAATGTAGTTTAAGCATTGTTGTGGACTTAGAACATTGTTCTTATAAAAAAAATATATATATATTTGAGAGTGAAACTCCACACAATTAAACATTTAAAAAATAAATTGAGTGAGTTGAGTGAAACTCAATTTTGTAGTGGTATAATTTTGGTATCAAGTATAATTTTTTCCCTTCAAATTCTGCCTTCTAGAGGATTGCGCAGAAAATAACACAGGGCACTTTGAAATTTGCAATGAATACATTTGGCAAGTCTCTTTTCTTTTCRGTTACAGTAAATCTATGTAAGAACACAAGGGCGTGCTAATTCAAAAGATGGCTAGTCATTATTTACCTGGTTCTGTATGGCATGCAGGCACATTATGGGACTGGGGCCAGGTCATTATCAATGATAAAACAAATGATGTTATAGATTGGTGCGACCAAATCATCTGTCGGTGCCACCACCTGAACTTGGTTCCACCTGTGGAAAAGTTAGTGTAGAACCCTGATAGTTGAAGAGTTTTGAACAAAGGAATTTCTTAATTTTAAGGAGAAGCAGCAGAGCTATATTTCAATGTATATATTTTTCTTAGTTTACCTTTCACTTAGCTAATGCAACTAGTTTGGCTTCTTCAGCAACCTGACTCGGGAGAGGAATGCTATTTGTTAGCTAGCATGCTAAGGCTAGCCAACACTGCAACTTTTTCAAGTCAAGGTAAGCTTTCGGTTTAATAAATGTATTGCCACCGGGGCCTGTCGGTGTAACTGCTTGCTGTAGGCTACACTTTACTGCGTGATTGTACACTTGGATTGTGAATTTAAAAACGCGTAGTTTGACTATAATGTTTATATGGTGACAACGATGTAGGCTGTGTAGCAGTTATGGTATGAAGGTTTGGCTTGGGAGAGGTTTTTGCACCTGGTCACACAGCTGTTGTGCACTGAAGTCCAAAGGTGAAATCAAGTTGTATTTGTCACATGCTTCGTAAAACAACAGGTGTAGACTAACAGTGAAATGCTTACTTAAGGGTTCTTTTCAAACAATGCAGAATTCAATATTTTTTAGAATAGTGACACAAGGAATAAATACAGTGAAGAACAATAACGAGTGACAATACCATGGCTATATACAGGGAGTACCAGTACCGAGTCGGCAGGGGTACAAGCCGAGGTAGAGGCAACTATGTACATATAGGCAGGGGTGAAGTGACTAGACCACAGGATAGATAATAGGCAGCAGTGTGTGGTGGTTAATTTCTTTACTATCAAATGAGGAGAGACAAACTTATCACACAAGTCAGAGTTATACTTAAACTAAATCTTTAATAGTGAGAGCTTTGCAATATCAATGGCTTGTCCACAAATCACCATTTCTGATGATCCGTTGAGAGCGGCAACACAAAGGCTACTGAGATCTTTTATAGCAAAGATCCACCCCCTAGTCMACATYACAAACCAGATGTTTTGAACGGGTCACAAGGTGAGACTTTTTAAATMAAAAAGGKMAMRRSSSTASSSYYKWKMCATTCYCTATAAWTTATCATTCAGTTTGGTCCCTAAGACGAGGTTCTAATCTCGTTCCTGGTACTTCATAGCACAAAAACACCAACTCATCCAATGGCATAANCTGGCCACTCCACCATAAATGCCTGATTGGTGGAGCGCTACAGAGATGGTTGTCCTAATGGAAGATTCTCCCATCTCCACAGAGGAACTCTGGAGTTCTGTCAGTGACCATTGGGTTCTTGGTCACCTCGCTGACCAAGGCCCTTCTCCCGATTGCTCAGTTTGGCCGGGCGGCCAGCTCGAGGAAGCATCTTGGTGGTTCCAAACTTCTTCCATTTAAGAATGATGGAGGCCYTTGTGTTCTTGGACCTTCAATGCTGCAGAAATATTTTGGTACCCTTCCCTAGATCTGTGCCTCGACACAATCCTGTCTCGGAACTCTACGGACAATTCCGTCGACCTCATGGCTTGGTTTTTGCTCTGACATGAACTGTTGACTTTGGGACCTTATATAGCCTTTCCAAATCATGTTCAGTCAATTGAATTTACCACAGGGTGACTCCAAGTTGTAGAAACATCTCAAGGATGATCAATGGAAACAGGATGCACCCCTGCCCTTTTGTCCTCAGAGCAGCCTCAATTTGTGTGTATCAACACACGGGAAACTGAGGGTTAAAAACCAGCAGCATTGCAGTTCTTGACACAAACCGGTGCGCCTGGCATCTACTACCACACCCCGTTCAAAGGCACTTAAATCTTTTGTTTTGCTCATTCATACTCTGAGTGCCACACATACACAATCCATGTCTGTCTCGAGGATTAAAAATCCTTCTTTAACCTGTCTCCTCCCCTTCATCTACACTGATTTGAAGTGGATTTAACAAGTGACATCAATAAGGGATCATAGCTTTCACCTGGTCAGTCTGTCATGGAAACAGTGGGTGTTAATGTTTTGTCAGTGTGTCGATCTCATTGTGTAACTGTTAGCGACGCTAATGATAGCCTATCTGTTATCGGGTAGATGGAAAGGCAATTAAAAGTTAACTACAAAGTTGCTTATGCCTACCTGGCAGAATGATTATGCATCAATCTAGTGGACATTTTTGTTTTGACAACGCCATCACCAGTGTGCTACAGAAACACTGTTGCGTACACACCGTAATTAAAGGGTGACTATACAAAAGTCTAAATTTCTAAGATTTTTTTCTTCCACAGACCTCAAATGGTCCCTCAATGTAGTTTAAGCATTGTTGTGGACTTAGAACATTGTTCTATTTAAAAAAAATATATATATATTTGAGAGTGAAACTCCACACATTAAACATAATTA
>NC_036839.1:40483492-40492990 GCF_002910315.2 Salvelinus sp. IW2-2015 | reverse complement strand
ACAAACTAGCAATATATCACTATGGCGACATCAAAAGGGCCAACCAACTTTCTGGTACAGAATGCAGTAATGAGTATTCAAATTGTTGCTCGTAATAAAGCACAGTGCGCTATGATAAACTGCATCTAATGGCTTTAAGGAAGTGGCAGCTGCGTTCATATAGTGATGTCGCCATAGTCTAGACCGATAGGAACGTCGACTGAATAATCTGCTTTCTACTATATAGCACGAGACAGATGTTATTTCTAGAAAAACAAGCCCTTTTTTCTCAGTCTCTTAAACATAATCTTCTTTGGGATCGGTGTCCCTTCCACGGAATTCGCTAGGCAGAGAAAGAAGAGGAATTTGTACGCTTCAGTGCATTTGCTGTTTTCCAAAATGTAGAAGGATCACAGCAGAATCAAAGATGGAGCTTAAAAAGTAGCTTTATTTAGCTTCATAATGGAGATGTACATCTGTTTTCAATGGTCTGAAAGATTGCAAGTCCACTACAGAGTCAGTTTTCCTTGCTTTGGCGAGGCCTGGATTTCTCATCTGAATGAGCTCAGATAGATCAAACCCTTGGTTTCTCTGATCTATCTAAGACTCTGAATTGTTTAAAATGTGTGTGTTTTCTGCCAGAGGAATAAATATAGAGGATAGATTTTCTAGGCCAACTCGGGGTCAGAATACAGGAGACCTACCTGAATTTGTCCAATAGAAACTCTCGTTTTTTTGTTGCAAAACGTTTTCCGTTTGGAATAAACGATTCTGTTGCAAACATTTTGCAACAGAATCGGCCGTAAGGAACACACCCCTGCCACACTTCCCGTAGGATCACAGGTGCTTTGCTCACGTGATAAACGAATGGGACAATCAAATGCCTGTCTCGACGTTCAGGATCTTCTGACGAACTTGGTACACAGGTTCTGGTTCTCCAAACTTGTATTAAGTGGAGCATAAACAAGAGGTTGTCAGTAACCGTATTGTTCCTTTGTTTCGCAAGGCATACATTTAGTAGGCATTTCATTTGTAAATAATAATTTGTACGCGTTTTCATACGTGTTTTTAACCATTCACACGTCCTGAAGAATTTCAACGCCGCTATTGTGGAAATTGGGTTTCGGTGAAAATTAGCTGCTGTACGGACGATTTGATTAGAACACAACCGCGCTCCTCAAGATACTAGTTTTTTTGGGGAAGTTTGAGGCTACTGAAAAGTAGCCTGTCCCTCGAAAATGATACCGAATTCAGACTTTTATGTTAGGCTTTTTTGGTGTTTCACAGGTGAGTTTTCATATCTTTATGGTATAACCTGTCATGGTTCAGTGAAGTAGGTCAGTTGTGTGTGATTTCAATCGACTCATTTGCGGGTAAGCGGGTTACAAAGGAATCTAGACCTCTGTATTTGGGTACCTTTATTTTGGCTACTCCGGCAACATTGCCTACGGGCATTTCCACGGCAGGAGTGACGCTCTACTCCGATTTTTTTACTTTAATGTGTCAACACTTCGATTGCAAGTTAAGCGAACCATGCAACTATGCACAATGATTACTTTTAATACATTTTCACTAAGATTTTCACATAAACATCTACTTGAAGAACAGTGCAGATACTAATTTTGGTAACAGAATGACGGTTCTGTTTGTGTGGTTATTTTGTTATCAAATTTAGCATCTGCACTTTGGGCCTAGGCCAGCCTAATCGACAGAGTACTCACGTAGGCATATGTATCAAACTAAAGGCAGTGGTGGAAAAAGTACCACTGTCATACTCGAGTCAAAGAAAAAAATACCTTAACAGAAAATGACAAAAGTGAAAGTCACCCAGTAAATACTACTTGAGTAAGAGTCTAAAAGTATTGTGTTTAACATTTACCTAAGTATCAAAAGTACATGTATTGCTTAAATAACTTAAGTCTAAAAGTAAGTGTACATTTCAATTCCTTATATTAAACGAAACCAGAATGCACCGATTTTCTTATTTTTTATTATTGCAAATAGCCAGAGGCATTTTCTTGTCCTGCTAAGTGGTGGAATACTTAAGTAAAAAACCCTTAGAAAAAATATGGCAGATGGCAGTTACCTGCATATGCTGCAAGTACTGGGTCCAAATACACAGTCGACTGCAGTTTCAAACTACAATATTTGTTTGGTAATGGTATACTTTAAAGTACTACTTAAGTAGTTGTTTTGAGTATCTGAATTTGACTTTACTATTTATATTTTTGACAACTTTTACTAAACTACATTCCTAAAGAAAATAAGGTACTTTTTACTTAATACACTTCCCTAACACCTAAAAGTACTTGTTTACATTTTTAAAAGCTTACAGGACAGGAAAATTGTTAGTCACACACTTATCAAGAGAACATCTCTGGTCATCCCTACTGCCTCTGATCTAGCAGAATCACTAAAGACAAATTCTTCATTTGTAAATGATGTATGAGTGTGCCTCTGGCTATCTGTAAATTAAAAAACAAAAATGGTGACATCTGGTTTGCTTAACATAAGAATTTGAAATTCTTTATACTTTTACTTGCGATATTTAAAAACATACTTTGTGACGTTTACTCAAGTAGTATTTTACTGGTGACTTTTACTTGAGTCATTTCTATTAAGGTATCTTTACTTCTCCAAGTATGACAATTGGGTACTTTTTTCCAGAACTGGTCTAATTCCCATTTCGTCTACTGTTCTCAGGTGTCATGGTTTGCATGCTCAGGAAGAGTGTGGTCAGCACCCATGGGACCCAGGATTGTGGGAGGAGAAGATGCATCAGTGGGGGCATGGGCCGTGGCAAGTGGATATTCAGGTAGGTCAGCGCTGAGTCCAAGGTTATGAATGAACAAAATCCATGAAGACTTGTTTTGTCTGGTTTTAGTGTGTGGTGTTGTCATCATGTCTGACCTGCTGAGAGGAGAGGGGAGTAAGACTGTCCTGGTTTTAGTGTGGTGTGTTGGCATCATGCTGACCTGCTGAGAGAAGGGGAGTAAGACTTGTTTTTTGTTGATTCATCTTAACCTCTTTTCCCCCCTCTTGGTCTTTAGACAGCGAAGGATGGCCATATCTGTGGAGGCACCATCATCACTAAGGATTGGGTGTTGTCTGCTGCCCACTGCTTCCAAAGTAGGTGTCCACCAGTGGAGGCTCCTCAGGGGAGGACATCCTACTCAGTGAATTACATAAAAACAATAGTGAGCATCTAAAAAGGATAGCTTTTTTAATAGAACTATACTAAATATATTTCACATGTAACCAAATAATGGATTAAACACCGTTTTGGCAATGGTCTACAGTAGCCTCACAGCAACTTCCAGGATAGAGCCATGGTGTTGTCCGAGGACAGCTATTTCCCCATCCTCCTCAGGGTTCATTGATTTGAATAGGTTCTCACCCTATTCATAAGACATACACAGTATTATTTTCCAATGTTTTTATTCAAACAGTAATGTGCAATTGACCAAAATATACCATCTTTCGGAAGAGGCGACGACGGCACAGAATACCGTCTGTTGGGGCTCGACATACAGGGGAGTTTTTGAAAACGCTCTGGGCCAGTTTATCATCCCCCTAAGATGCCCGCTAGGGCGAGTGAACTAAAATATTATAATGCTTTTTTAAATCTAGGCTACATAATTTGATAAAACCATTTTAAAAAGATGGATATCCAAAGTTATGTCGATTTAATTGTCGCACACGTATAACCTGGATAATCTTTCGGGCATCGAGTGCGCAGCTTTAAATTGCTGGTTGTTGCATTGGAGACCGACAGTGGTAGGAAAGATGTTTCAAATGATATTATCTGTAAATGCTATGGCAAGAATGGTATGCAAACAGGTATTTAAAAGTTCAGTCTAACTGTATGGCTCATCGCAATTCAACTATCATGGAATAGCCTACCTTAAAAATTGAAGGGTGTTGTCGGTGTTCCAATTCATCCCAAAGGTGTTCGATGGAGTTGAGGTCAGGCTCTGCAGGCAGTCAAGTTCTTCCACAACGATCTCGACAACCATTTCTGTATGGACCTCGCTTTGTGCACGGGGGCACTGTCATGCTGAACAGGAAAGGCCTTCCGCAAACTGTTCCCACAAAAGTGGAAGCACAGAATGTCTAGGATGGTCATTGTATGCTGTAGCGTTAAGATTCCCTTCACTGGAACTAAGGGCATGGCCCAGACCATTATTTCCTCCTTCACCAAATAACGCATGTTCCACTGCTCCAGAGTCCAATAGCAGCGAGTTTTAACACCGCTTCAGCCGACGCTTGGCATTGCACAGATATAATTGTCAGGAAACCCATTTCATGAAGCACCGACGAACTGTTCTTGTGCTGAAGTTACATCCAGAGGCAAGTTGGGAACTCTAGTGACTGTTGAACCAAGGACAGGCGATTTGAAAGCATTACGCGCTTCCACATCGGCGGTCCCATTCTGTGAGCTTGTGTGGCCTACCACTTCGTGGCTGAGCCGTTGTTGCTCCTGACGTTTCCACTTCACAATACAAGCACTTAAAGTTGACCGGGCAGCTCTAGCAGGGCAGAATTTGATTCACTGACTTGTTGGAAGGTGGCATCCTATGACGGTGCTACATTGAAAGTCACTTAGCTCTTCAGTAAGGCCATTCTGCTACAAATGTTTGTCTATGGAGATTACATGGCTGTGTGCCAGATTTTTTATTTTTAATACACCTGTCAGCGATGGGTGTGGCTGAAATGGCCAAATCCGCTAATTTGAAGGGGTGGTCCACATACTTCCCGAATGCACTGTATAAAAGTGTATTCAGACCCCTTTGACTTTTTCCACATTTTGTTACATTACAGCCTTTATTTTAAAATCGATTAAATTGTTTTATTACTTCAATTAACACCAGAAAAGGTTTAGTATGTTTGCATTAATAAAACTTTGCTGATCACATTTACATAAGTATTCAGACCCTTTACTCAGTACTTTCTTGAAGCACCTTTGCAGTGATTACAGCATCAAAGTCTTGGGTATGACACTCACAAGCTTGGCCACACTGTTTTGGGGAGTTTCTCCCATTCATCTCTGCAGGTCCTTTCAAGCTCTGTCCGGTTGGATGGGGAGTCGCTGCACAGCTATTTTCAGGTCTCTCCAGAAATGTTAGATCGGTTCAAGTCCGGGCTCTGGCTGGGCCACTCAAGGACATTCAGACTTGTCCCGAAGCCAATCCTGCGTTGTCTTGGCTGTGTGCTAGGGTCGTTGTCCTGTGGAAGGTGAACCTTCGTCCAGTCTGAGGTCCTGAGCGCTCTGGGAAATGTTTTCATGAAGGTTCTCTGTACTTTGCACTGTTCATCTTTCCCTCCATACTGACTCCCAGTCCCTGCCACTGAAAAACATCCCCACAGAATGATGATGCTGCCACCACCATGCTTCCCTGACACATGGTGCCAGGTTTTCCTCCAGATGTACTGAGTGGCTTCGTCTGGCCACTCCACCATAAATGCCTGATTGGTGGAGCGCTACAGAGATGGTTGTCCTAATGGAAGATTCTCCCATCTCCACAGAGGAACTCTGGAGCTCTGTTGGTGACTATTGGGTTCTTGGTCACCTCGCTGACCAGGCCTTCTCCCCGATTGCTCAGTTTGGCTGGGCGGCCAGCTCGAGGAAGCATCTTGATGGTTCCAAACTTCTTCCATTTAAGAATGATGGAGGCCGTTGTGTTCTTGGACCTTCAATGCTGCAGAAATATTTTGGTACCCTTCCCTAGATTTGTGCCTCGACACAATCCTGTTCGGAACTCTACGGACATTCCGTCGACCTCGTGGTTGGTTTTTTGCTTTCTTTCTTCCACAGACCTCAAATGGTCCCTCAATGTAGTTTAAGCATTGTTGTGGACTTAGAACATTGTTGTTCTATTTAAAAAAAAAATTAATAATTGAGAGTGAAACCTCCACACATTAAACATAATTATTTTTTTTTTGAGTGAAACTCAATTTGTAGTGGTATAATTTTGTATCAAGTATAATTTTTTCCCTTCAAATTCTGCCTTCTAGAGGATTTGCGCAGAAAATAACACAGGGCCCTTTGAAATCGGCAATGAATACATTTGGCAAGTCTCTTTTCTTTTCCGTACAGTAAATTATGTAAGAACACAAGGGCGTGCTAATTCAAAGATGGCTAGTCATTATTTACCTGTTCTGTATGGATGCAGGCACATTATGGGACTGGGGCCAGGTCATTATCAATGATAAAACAAATGATGTTATAGATTGGTGCGACCAAATCATCTGTCGGTGCCACCACCTGAACTTGGTTCCACCTGTGGAAAAGTTAGTGTAGAACCCTGATAGTTGAAGAGTTTTGAACAAAGGAATTTCTTAATTTTAAGGAGAAGCAGCAGAGCTATATTTCAATGTATATATTTTTCTTAGTTTACCTTTCACTTAGCTAATGCAACTAGTTTGGCTTCTTCAGCAACCTGACTCGGAGAGGAATGCTATTGTTAGCTAGCATGCTAAGGCTAGCCAACACTGCAACTTTTTCAAGTCAAGGTAAGCTTTCGGTTTAATAAATGTATTGCCACCGGGGCCTGTCGGTGTAACTGCTTGCTGTAGGCTACACTTTACTGCGTGATTGTACACTTGGATTGTGAATTTAAAAACGCGTAGTTTGACTATAATGTTTATATGGTGACAACGATGTAGGCTGTGTAGCAGTTATGGTATGAAGGTTTGGCTTGGGAGAGGTTTTTGCACCTGGTCACACAGCTGTTGTGCACTGAAGTCCAAAGGTGAAATCAAGTTGTATTTGTCACATGCTTCGTAAAACAACAGGTGTAGACTAACAGTGAAATGCTTACTTAAGGTTCTTTTCAAACAATGCAGAATTCAATATTTTTAGAATAGTGACACAAGGAATAAATACAGTGAAGAACAATAACGAGTGACAATACCATGGCTATATACAGGGAGTACCAGTACCGAGTCGGCAGGGGTACAAGCCGAGGTAGAGGCAACTATGTACATATAGGCGGGGTGAAGTGACTAGACCACAGGATAGATAATAGGCAGCAGTGTGTGGTGGTTAATTCTTTACTATCAAATGAGGAGAGACAAACTTATCACACAAGTCAGAGTTATACTTAAACTAAATCTTTAATAGTGAGAGCTTTGCAATATCAATGGCTTGTCCACAAATCACCATTTCTGATGATCCGTTGAGAGCGGCAACACAAAGGCTACTGAGATCTTTTATAGAAAGATCCACCCCCTAGTCGACATGACAACCAGATGTTTTGAACGGGTCACAAGTGAGACTTTTTAAATGAAAAAGGGAGTCCGTAGCCAGATAGCATTCGCTATAAATTATTCATTCAGTTTGGTCCCTAAGACGAGGTTCTAATCTCGTTCCTGGGTACTTCATAGCACAAAAACACCAACTCATCCAATGGCATAAATCATTGTCAACTCCAGATACTCCCATCTCAAGTAAAACCCCTTGACCCCACTCCTGGACAAGCTCACTGAGGGGAGTGAGCCTCTAGGTCATACACTATCCCAGGATAAGTGCAACATCAGAGATGACATACAATGGTTCCAGACACTACCACACATCCCCCAGTGACTGGCGCACAGACATTGTGGAGACAAGTAATTGGTTCCCCATTAATCACGCTATCCCTTCACGTGGTTTAAGAATAGGTAAAGACACATTCACATATGAAGACAATGTTCCCTCCTGTCCTCTTCCCTTTCTGATATTCTGCATGGCACCAGGGACATGTGAAAGACAAGCCTGACCTCTCCCCTCTCTGGGCCCCAGGTGACTGAGCCCCAGCTAAGGGAAGAAGTGTAACTGCCAACACCGGAGTCCAAAGGGATATGATCTAATGATCTAACTATATCACATAAGCATATTATGCAGATAAGACATCTTAATTATCTATGTTACACTAATTCTGATTCTTCTGCCACAGGGGGTGTAGKGTCTAGTGTGTGTGTGTGTGTATAGACTGCAAGAGTTAGTACCAAAAAAGGGTAGCCATTTGATTAGCTATTTAGCAGTCTTATAGTTTTGGGGGTAGAAGCTATTCAGGGTCCTGTTGATTCCAGACTTGGTGCACTGGCACCATTTGCTGTGCGGTGCAGAGAGAATAGTATTTTGCATGGGTGGCTGGAGTCTTTGACAATTTGTTAATAGAGGTCCTGGATAGCAGGTTGCTCGGGCCCCAGTGATGCACTGGGACATACTCACCCATGTTCCTTCATTTTTTTGGGGGGGTGGGGGGGCACTGAGCAAATTGCAGGTCTGCTGAGTGTGAACTTGAAAGTTGTGAAAATTCTGTGGAACTTCCAGCGTGTGTTTACTGTGAACACGGAGGCTGTACCTATGACAGTATGACAGTGGTCATGTAGGCTGTGGCTATGTGATCATAATGTAGGCATAARAATGGCCTACCGTCAAAAACAATGGAGAAAATGCATCCCATAACATTTTYACACAAAAATAGCTGTTCTATCAGTCAGCCTACAGTAGCAGCCAACGTGTGGTGTTCAATGTACAACTACATTTCATGAGACTTTTGAAAAAGTCATGCAGGGCTTGGTATTAACCTGTTTATCCACTTGTCCTTCAGACAAGGAAATTACTGAATGTTTGCAAGAACCCACTTCACAAAATAWAATGTATTATTCTCATACCATTATTACAGAGAATCAGACAAATTATGCTACTCTCTTCCTATTGGCTATTTAGCTTTTTCAAGCCTGTTTTAAAATACAACACTGCCTCTTTACCTGACTCACTTTTCAAAGATGTCTAGAAATGTACACGTTTTGTGCTCTTGTAAGTAAGTAACCACTCCCCCATTGCTGACTACAAATGATCTATAACTGGGCTAACAACTCACTAACTAGCAAATTATATCAACAAATGTGCACAAGTGGCTACCTGCAGCTCTCGCTTTGATCTCAAAACAAGCGCATCTACTCACAACCGCTCATGCTGTAAACACAGTCCAGATCAAAGTGAATGGCACAGATCCATATGGCAATGGTCTATTTGCATATAGGCCTACTGCAGCTCTGATTGGCTACAGCGCACCGGTCTGTGTAGAGTACGGGTCCGAGTCGTGCCTGTCATTGCAATAGAATCCTACTCCAATGTGTCCTGCCTACAACAGAATCTCTTGCATAATGTTTTTCGGGTATGTTGCTTTGAAAGTGGCCAATTGTGTTGATTTGATCACAAGTCCCACAGTGAAGGGAAATGTTGACAGTGTTAACTAAGGGGGGAAAACTCTAGGAAGTTGAAGTTAAATCTCGTGCTTCTCTGCGCGGGTGGATAATTCTTCTGCGCAGCTATCCCGGGGAGCTGCGCCCGTGTGTAGCTTAAAGGGAACATTGCTCACTGCTAGTGATGGGGAAGAACAATCTACTAGTCCTCCCAGTCCCTCCCGCTGAAAAACATCCCCACTTCATCGTAGTGATGGAGGCAGGTTTCTTCCAGATGTGACGCTTGGCATTCAGGCCAAAGAGTTCAGTCTTGGTTTCAAGTGG
>NC_036839.1:40423714-40481017 GCF_002910315.2 Salvelinus sp. IW2-2015 | reverse complement strand
CACAGTTAAGCCTACATATTGGATATTCTTTTTGACTAGTTGGCTACCCATGCTGGAGAAGTGGTATACTAAAATTGACAACATTTTTCCAAACTGCCCGCCTGGTGAATGAAAGTACCCTGTGTGAATTCCTATGAGAAGGTGACACAGATGCGGATAGTATTCAGACCCCTTCTCTTTTTCCACATTTAGTTAGATTACAGCCTTATTCTAAAACTGATTAAATTTGTGTTTTTTCCCATCTACACACAATGCCCCATAATCTAGGCCTTTTATTGAATTTGTTCCTTAACTAACTTCACTAGTTACAGTTTTAGTCGAAGTTTACATACACTTCGGGTGGAGTCATTAACTGTTTTTCAACCACTCCCACAAATTTCTTGTTAACAAACTAGTTTTGGCAAGTCGGTTAGGACATCTACTTTGACATGACACAAGTAAGTTTTCCAACAATTGTTTGCGACAGATTATTGCTTCAGAAATTTACATACACTAAGTGACTGTGCCTTTTAAACAGCTTGTAAAATTCCAGAAAATGTCATGCTTCTGATAAGCTAATTGACATCATTTGAGTCAATTGGAGGTGTATCTGTGGATGTATTTCAAGGCTTACCTTCAAACCCAGTACCTCTTTGCTTGACATTGTGGGAAAATCAAAAGAAATCAGCCAGGACCTCAGAAAAAAATTGTAGACCTCCACAAGTCTGGTTCATCCTTGGGAGCATTTTCCAAACGCCTGAAGTACAACGTTCATCTGTACAAACAATAGTACGCAAGTATAAACACCATGGGACCACGCAGCCGTCATACCGCTCAGGAAGGAGACGTGTCCTGTCTCCTAGAGATGAACGTACTTTGGTGCAAAAAGTGCAAATCAATCCCAGAAACAGCAAAGGACCTTGTGAAGCTGCTGGAGGAAATGGGTACAAAGTATCTATGTCCACAGTAAAACAAGTCCTATATCGACATAACCTGAAAGGCCGCTCACCAAGGGAAGAAGCCACTGCTCCAAATCCGCCATATAAAAGCCAGAATACCGTTTGCAACTGCGCATGGGGACAAAGATCGTACTTTTTGGAGAATGTCCTCTGGTCTGATGAAACAAAAATAGAACTGTCTGGCCATAATTACTTGTTGTTTTTGGAGGAAAAGGGGGAGGCTTGCAAGCTGAAGAACACCTTCCCAACCGTGAAGCACAGGGGGTGCAGTATCATGTTGCAGGTTTTCGTCAATGATCTCTGTACTTTGCTCCGTTCATTTTTCCCTCGATCTGGACTAGTCTCCCAGTCCCTCCCCCGCTGAAAAACATCCCCACTTCATCGTAGTGATGGAGGCAGGTTTCTTCCAGATGTGACGCTTGGCATTCAGGCCAAAGAGTTCAGTCTTGGTTTCAGTGGGCCAGAGAACCTTGCTTCTCATGGTCAGAGTCCTTTTGGTGCCTTTGGAAAACTCCAAGCATGCTGTCGGGTGCCTTTTACTGAGTGGCTTCTGTCTGGCCACTCTACGAGAGGTTCTCCCATCTCCACAAGAGGATCTCTGGAGCTCTGTCAGTGACAATGACATTTCGAGAATCATAGCAAAGGGTCTGAATACTTGTGTCTAAGGTGTTTAATTTTTAATACATTTGCTAACATTTCTAAATACCTGTGTTCACTTTGTCATTATGTTATTGTGAGTAAAAAATAAACATTTTAATCCATTTTAGAATAATGCTGTAACGTAACAAAATGTGGAAAAAGGGAAGCAGTTTTGACCAGAGAACCTTGCTTCTCATGGTCAGAGTCCTTTTGGTGCCTTTGGAAAACTCCAAGCATGCTGTCGGGTGCCTTTTACTGAGTGGCTTCTGTCTGGCCACTCTACGAGAGGTTCTCCCATCTCCACAGAGGAGCTCTGTCAGTGACAATGACATTTCGAGAATCATAGCAAAGGGTCTGAATACTTTTGTCAAGGTGTTTTTTAAAATTTTTTATACATTTGCTAACATTTCTAAATACCTGTGTTCACTTTGTCATTATGTTATTGTGAGTAAAAAATAAACATTTTAATCCATTTTAGAATAATGCTGTAACGTAACAAAATGTGGAAAAAGGGAAGCAGTTTGAATCTTTTCCGAATACGCTGTACACTCTGAATGACCTAAAATTATAAATCCCATATTGGTCTTTCAGTCAGGCCAACCAAAGCTGTACTGTGCAGTAGGCTTACTATTGAAACTGACTGAGTCAGAAAATCACGTTTCAGATTTATTAATTTTTTTACACACAAACATTGTTTTCTACGTCCATAACAATGCTTAAGCCACATCAGGAGACTACTTTTGAGGTTGGGAAAAATCTTGGTGTAGTTGCCTTTTTTAATTCAAGTGTTGATTTAGTGGTGTTAATGTCGCATATGAGCAAAATAAATGGCCCCTGGATTGACGCAAATAATAATGATATCATTCAGATAGGTAGGCATAGACTACTTTTGTATCTAGTTTCTCCCTCTCTAGTTTCCTCCCATAAACCTCTATCTACCAGAAGACAGTTAGGCCGATCATTAGCATCACTATATTTTTCCTGTAACTTAATTGTTTGTAACCTGGACGTTTTACCTCATATTATGAGGCAAGTCTTACCTAGCTTCAAAGCAGCCTATAGATAAAATCCCACCAGAGAAACGTGGAGGCAATTATTTTTTATAAAGACTTAACCAATAGAACAGGAGAATGCATATGCTTTTTCTTTCATTGTCTAGCAGCCAAAGGCATTATCCTAATATTAGCTACCCATGATAGTTGCATCTTTAAATCCCCCCCCTCTTTCAAACGGATATTTCCATCTCTGTCCTGCTTGCATGTGCAGTGCACTATTTACAACTGTTCCCGCAAATTGCATTTAGGAAATGTACACTACTGTGTACATTGCCACGCTTAAAATGTGAAGAAATAGTTTATCAATTTTACGCTAAACATTCCAATCTGTTCCAACAGCCCTAATTAGTTGATATGTTGTATACCTCCACTACACTGATACGTATCATTGGGGATTATGAAGTGAGTATATGCAATGCCCACTGAAAAATAAGCGGGTATATGGCATATACTCTCCACTACAAGCTGTATCGCACTATAACTCATGTTTTTATTCATAGCTTGTTCTCCATCTTCTTAAACCCTCTTAAGGATTGTCCCCTTTTTTTCCTTCAATTTTTGCCTAAAATGACATACCCAAATCCATCTGCCTGTAGCTCAGGCCCTGAAGCAAGGATATGCATATTCTTGATACCATTTGAAATGAAACACTTAGAAGTTTGTGGAAATGTTAAAGGAATGTCGGAGAATGTAACACGTATCTGGTAAAAGATAATATAAATAAATAACCAACCGTTCTTTTGTATTTATTTTGTACCAACATCTTTGAAATGCAAAAGAAAGGCTATAATGTATTATTCCAGCCCAGGTTCAATTTTGATTTTTGCCACTAAATGGCAGCAGTGTATGTGCAATGTTTTAGACTGATCRGAGGAACAATTGCATTTCTGTTCAAAATGTTGTATCAAGACTGCCCAAATGTGCCTAATTTGTTTAAAACTGTGCGCAATCCTCAAACAATAGCATGGTATTCTTTCACTTTAATAGCTACTGTAAATTGGACAGTGCAGTTAGATTAACAAGAAGTTAAGCTTTCTGCAAATATCAGATATGTCTATGTCCTGGGAAATGTTCTTGTTACTTACAACCTCATGCTAATCACATTAGCCTACATTAGCTCAACTGTCCCACAGGGGACCCACCAATCCTGAGGGAGACAATTTTGTTTTCATCACGTTTATTTCCATGACTGATCAAAACTAATTCTCTTGTCCCTCTGCAGCAGACATGGTGAGCAATATGTTTGGAACATCGAATTGCAATAAAATCACAGTATTGAATTGCAATACATATAGAATTGTGAGAATTCCAATACAAATCATATTGGCACCTAAGTATTGTGAGGTTCCTGGCAATTCCCAGCCCTACTCAGTGCGCTTTGTGGTCCGGTGCCTTGCTGTTGCTGTACCAAGCAGTGATGCAGCCAGTCAAGATACAGCTGTAGATCTTTTGGAGGATCTCAGGGCCCATGCCAAATGTTTTCAGCTTCCTGAAGCATGTGGACAATGTTAATTCCTTAGTGATGTGGACCCTGAGGAACTTGAAGCTCTCGACCCCCGCTCCATCGATGTGGATCGGGTGAGAGGAGAGCGCGTAGATTTTTTTATTTTTTTTTACCGTTATTTTACCAGGTAAGTTGACTGAGAACAGGTTCTCATTTGCAGCAACGACCTGGGGAATAGTTACAGGGGAGAGGGGGATGAATGAGCCAATTGTAAACTGATGCTAGAAAGAATTATACAACGAGCAAAGTTATGAAGGTGAACTTCGATAACGGGTGTATTCATTCTCCTTATTCTGTTGCAAAAAAAAATCTTAAACGGAAGGAAACTAAATGGGAGGGACCTACCTGAAACTCTCGTATTGAACTAATGAATACACCCCAGATTATRTAGATGCAGGCAAGAGTGTGCAAGGTGGTATTGAATGTGTCACTGTCATCTTGATAACTCCAATTTCTCTCTACTTGTGTACGTACGTTATAAACTTATGTGTAGGCTAGGTTGTAGGATCCTCATGATGGTATATGGCAAATTTGAGTGTGCTGTAGTAGCCTAAACCCATTGACATTACATTGAGCTGGGTGAATGGAATATGAATGATAGTCATCCAATATGCTGTAATAGAAATGAGGCCTTGCTTTATATCATTCTTTAATCCTAGGCATTGGGCTTGAGAGTTTCTTTAACAAACTCCTCTAAAGATAAAGTGTGTGTGCGTTAAGAGGCCTTTTCTAACTGGTCTGTGTAGCATGACCCCATGATGTCTTGGCACTCCGCTAAGAGCGGGTAGGAGGTAACTGGTTCCTCTTAGCTTAACTGGAGACAGAGCAGTGTGTAATATTCTGCACACCAGTGATAGAGCTGTTCTTTTTYGAGCCTGTTTCTGGGAGAAAGGTTCCTGTTTTGTGTGTAGAGGTAGGACATGCATTATTTGGGCCGACAGTCAAATGCGCTTGCTTGCCCAACTTGGGGTAACCGTTAGAGAACGTATGCCTGGAGTCACTTTGGCACCCATTGTCCTAACCCAGTTTTGTCTCCTGTCTACACATACATAAGATCACGTGTTTTTGTAGATGCTTGCATAAGATATCTCGACTATAAGGCTTTCACACTCTGTGTGGGGGCTCCCACTCCATCCACTATGTGGGTGGTGCGTCTAGCCTCATAATACGTTTAAAAAAGGAATACCTTGATTGATAGGCACGTAATAAACTGGTATGCCTATTCAATAATTCAAATTAGGAAAACGTCTCTAAAGATCACTGAGTAGGTCTTAAATTGGGATTGGACCATAATACTGTTAAAACATCTAAAGGAAAACAGAAAACGTATCATCCTCTAAACTGTGTGTGATGTCTGGGGGGTGGGGAAATGAGAAGACTCATTTCAGTWGTTAGCTGTAAGGTGTTGTAACTCTCTCCTCTCCCAGTCCGTTAGACTTGTCGATGTACATCCTCTACGTTGGCCGTCACCAGCTCAACGGCTGGAACCCCAACGAGATGTCGCACCTCGTGGAGCGCGTCGTGATCCCGTCCGGCTACTCTGACCCAAGTTTGGGACAGGACATGGCCTTGGTGCTGCTGCAGAGACCCATCGTCTGGTCGGGGTATGTCCGTCCTGTCTGTCTTCCTGACGCCGGGACACTGTTCCCCGGTGGCCTGCCCTGCCACATCACAGGCTGGGGAAATATCCGCGACGGGGGTAAGAGAGATTAAGGCATTACGTATATAGCGGCAAAATCTAACTCCCACTTAAAGGAGCCTCAACCTCTTTGACTCAGTGGACTGTCACAGTGGTCAACACTCTCTCACTCATGGGAGGACTATCTGTCAGTATGTTCCATGTGCAGTAGTCTAAGCCTGTCACGGTGACTGACTGACTCACAGCTACTCATTCAAGGGTTTTTATTTTTACACTTTTCTACATTGTATAATAATAGTGAAGACATCAACACTAGGAAGTAACACATGGAATCATGTAGTAACCAAAAAAGTGTTAAACAAATCAAAATATATTTTATATTCTTCAAAGTAGCCACCCTTTGCCTTGACAGCTTTGCACTCTTGGCATTCTCTCAACCAGCTTTACCTGGAATGCTTTTCCAACAGTCTTGAAGGAGTTTCCACAAATGCTGAGCACTTGTTGGCTGCTTTTCCTTAACCCAGCGTTCTAACTCRAAACCATCTCAWTTGGGTTGAGGTTGGGTGARTGTGGAGGCSAGMTCATCTGATGCAGCACTCATCACTCCTTCTTGGTCAAATAGCCCTTACACAMCCRGGAGYTGTGTTGGGTCATTATCCTGTTGAAAAACAAATGATAGTCCCACTAAGCGCAAACCAGATGGGATGGCGTATTGCTGCAGAATGCTGTGYTAGCCATGCTGGTTAAGTGTGCCTTGAATTRTAAATAAATCACTGACAMTGTCACCATTAAAATACCATCACACCACCACCTCCARGCTTCACAGTGGGAACCACACATGCAGAGTTCATCCGTTCACCTACTCCTAGTCTCACAAAGACATGGAGGTTGGAACCAAAAATCTCTAATTTGGACAGATTTCCACCGGTCTAATGTCCATTGCTTGTGTTTCTTGGTCCAAGCAAGTCTCTTCTTCTCATTGGTGTCCTTTAGTAATGGTTTCGTTGCAGCAATTCGATGAAGGCCTGATTCACACAGTCTCCTCTGAACAGTTGATGTTGAAGTCTGTTACTTGAATTCAATTTATTTGGCTGCAATTTTGAAGTTGGTAAGTCTAATGAACTTATTCTCTGCAGCAGAGGTAACTCTGGGTCTTCCTTTCCTGTGGCGGTCCTCATGAGAGCCAGTTTCCGCATTGACTGACCATATCTTAAAGTAATGGACTGTCGTTTCGCTTTGCTTATTTGAGTTGTTCTTGCCCAAACACAACTGATTGTGTCAAACATTAATTTCTGGAATTTCTTTCCTCCTTAACTTAAGGCACACCTCTTAATTGAAATGCATTCCAGGTGACTACCTCATGAAGCTGGTTGAGAGAATGCCAAGAGTGTGCAAAGCTGTCATGAAGGCAAAGGGTGGCTACTTTGAAGAATCTCATATAAAATATATTTAGATTTGTTTAACCCTTTTTTGGTTAATACATGATTCCATATGTATTATTTCATAGTTTTGATGTCTTCACTATTCTACAATGTAAAGAATAGTCACAATAAATACCCTTGAATGAGTAGGTGGCCTAAGTTTTGTGTGTGTGTAAATCAATTCCCCTCCTTGCTTGGCAGAAATCTCAGAAAAAGTACAATTGTGAACCTGCAACCCAAATGTATTGTTGGTGTAGGCATTCTCTCACTCCTTTTATTTGACCTGCCTACTCACTCTCCCTCAACTTCCCTGGCTGTCTCTCAGTCTCTCTGAGTGGAGCGGGAACACTGCAGCAAGTGGAGGTGCCAATCATCTCGTCGTCTTCCTGTCAGATGATGTACGACCTTAACCCATCGGAGAAAGTGGACATCCGTTCTGACATGATCTGTGCCGGTTATCAAGAGGGGGGCAAGGACTCCTGTCAGGTACGCTCACCTCACCTGTGTGTGTAATAGCAGACTAATGTACACTTTCTCTTACTTCTCACCCATCTCCCTCTTTCTCCACAGGGGGACTCTGGAGGACCCCTGGTCTGCCAGATGGTGAACGGGACCTGGGTGCAGGCCGGGGTGGTGAGTTTTGGCCTGGGCTGTGCCCAGGCCAACCAACCCGGCGTCTACGCCAAGGTGTCCACCTTCTCCAGCTTCATCCACAGCAACATACCAGAGATCAGTCTGTACGGCCGGGCCGGTCCCAACTGGGCCAGCTCCCTGACCMTGCTGGCTAGCTCCCTGGCCACTTTGATGGGCCAGCTGCTTAGATAGGGCTTCCTAAAAGAGACAGATCTTAAAGGGACATTCTATGTAATTTGACATGAACCTGGTTTTACACTTAACTTGGCTGTAGTAGGTTACTGTTTTAGGGAATATTCTGCTTAATTTTTATTTACCATATTAATAACATGCCAAAACAACTTTTTGACCAAACTGACTCAAAATACGACCACTTATTTCCCAAGTAAGCAGAATTTCCACCTTTCTGGGTCAAGATGCYTGTAAAACCAGGTAAATGTGTCAAATTTCATGGAATTTTGCTTTAAAGGAAAGGGCCGAACCTGTTGTGGCATAAACTATACTWCGTTTTAATGATGGTAGGATATTTATACGCAACTCCTCACAAATACAAGTGATTCTGAATATACAAGTTATCGCTAATCAGCAGAAAAAACAGGGTGATATTATGGGTATTTATAACTAATGAAATGTAAAGCCATAATGTTTGTCGATCTATTTTAGTACACATTTTAACATGTCATGTCAAATTTAACATTAAGCTTTAATTTTCTTATTTTGAATGAATGTAAATAAATGATTACAAATGTCAGTAATTTATAAGAATTGTCACTACATGCTTTCTAAAATCTCCATTGTCTTCGTTCTCCTCCCGTCACCTGGGCCCTGTTTGAATGCTTAAGAAATACATCTTCCTTTCCTTGAAGTGAAGGTAGGGTAGTGACCTTGATTACACCTATCCATTCAKGTTATAGATCTGTGATTATCAAGGAAATGAGGAAGGAAGGATGCATTTCTGAAGTTGGATGAATCTCTGGTCTTTCCTTGATTCCTCACATTCTCTCATCATAGGACATTGGCGGAGAAGGTCCAAGGGGAGGAATCTCAGACCTTCTCCTCCAATGCCCTATGAGAAGGATGTGAGGAATCAAGGAAAGACAAATTAAATTCAAAGCCCTGAGATTTGATCAAGGCCTTTATCTAAACTAGATTTACTTGGCTCCTCGTGTCCTTTTGAAAACTTAAATGAGGGGTTGAGGGGAGGACACTTGCAATCAAATACAATTGTTAGAAATAAGACTCCATCTCCACTAGCATCAGGCAAATTAGTGTAGAATAGGAATCCCAAAATACATGTGTAAAAGATGTAGCTTGCTAGTTGTGCTAGACAGGTTATAAAGTAGCTCATCCTTACCTTTCAGAACACACACGTTCTCCACTGCCAAGGAGGCTCGAGACTTTGAAAATCACATCAAACCTAACCTATACTCTGAATGATCGGCTATGAAAAGTCAACTGACATTCACTCCTGAGGTGTAGACCTGTTGCACCCTCGACAACCACTGTGATTATTATTGTTTGACCCTGCTGGTCATCTATGAACATTTTAACTTCTTGGCCATGTTCTGTTATCTCCACCCGGCACAGTCAGAAGACTGGCCACCCCTCATAGCCTGGTTCCTCTCTAGGTTTCTTCCTAGGTTCTGTCCTTTTTGGGAGTTTTTTCTAGCCACTGTGCTTCTACACCTGCATTGCTTGCTGTTTGGTGTTTTAGGCTGGGTTTCTGTACAGCACTTTGTGACATCAGCTGATGAAAGAAGGGCTTTATAAATACATTTGATTGATTGCTCAAACCCAACACACGCAAGGGGACGAGTCGACAGAAGGAACCCCATTATGATTCACACATGCTATCATGCACAATCACGCAGCCTAGCATATGGCTATGCTGCCCTCAGCATAAGACAATGAGGATACCTCAAGTGGGTACAAGGAACATTACTTATTGCTGAGTATTGGACTTTATATTGCTTATGGAACAGGAGGACATTAATACGGTGACTCTGCCAATTAACAATTTACATTATTATTGAGGTGTCCTACAGATTGGGGCTGCTTCCTGGAGTTACAGAGCATTAAATCCCTACATGGGCAAAATATAAGTTGGAAGCTATTCCTCTTTTTTTTTTTTTTTTTTTTTTGCTAATGAAAGATGGGCTACTACACAATTTCCCCCCCCCCCCCCGTTTTCTTCATTACTCACCCTAACTCATCCAAGTCTGATACTTTTGGACATGTAGTGTGTGGACACCTGCTCGTCGACCATCTCATTCCAAAATCATGGGCATTAATATGGAGTTGGTCCCCCCCCCCCTTTGTTGCTATAACAGCCTCCATTCTTCTGGGAAGGCTTTCTACTAGATGTTGGAACATTGATGCGGGGACTTACTTCCATTTAGCCACAAGAGCTTTGGTGAGGTCGGGCYCTGATGTTGGGCGATTAGGCCTTGTTCGAAGTCGGCATTCCAATTTATCCCAAAGGTGTTCGATGGGGTTGAGGTCCYGCTCTGTGCAGGCCAGTCAAGTTCTTCTACACCGATCTCAACAAACCATTTCTGTATGGACATCGCTTTGTGCATGTGGGAATTGTCATGCTGAAACCGGAAAGGGCCTTCCCCAAACTATTGCCACGAAGTTGAAAGCACAGAATTGTCTAGGTTGTCATTGTATGCTGTAGCYTTAAGATTTCCCTTCACTGGAACTAGTGGCCTAGCCCGAACCATGAAAAACAGCCCCAGARCATTATTCCTCCTCCACCAAACTTTACAGTTGGCACTATGCATTGGGGCAGGTAGCGTTATCCTGGCATCCGCCAAACCCAGATTTGGCCGTCAGACTGCCAGATGGTGAAGCGTGATTAATCACTCCAGAGAACGCGTTTCCACTGCTCCAGAGTCCAATGGCGGCGAGCTTTACACCACTCCAGCCGACGCTTGGCATRGCGCATGGTGATCTTAGGGCTGTGTGTGGCTGCTCGGCCATGGAAACCCATTTCATGAAGCTCCCGACAAACAGTTATTGTGCTGACGTTGCTTCCAGAGGCAGTTTGGAACTCGGTAGTGAGTGTTGCAACCGAGGACATCATTTTRTGACGCGCTTCAGCACTCGGCGGTCCAATTCTGTGAGCTTGTGTGGCCTACCACTTCCGGGCTGAAGTGGAAACGTCTCCTAGATGTTTCCACTTCACAATAACAGCACTTACAGTAGACCGGGCCAGCTCCAGCAGGTCAGAAATTTGATGAACTGACTTGTTGGAAAGGTGGCATCCTATGACGGTGCCATGTTCAAAGTCACTGAGCTCTTCAGTAAGGCCATTCTACTGCCAATATTTGTCTATGGAGATTGCATGGCTGTGTGTCGAGTTTATAAACCTCTCAGCAACCGGTGTGGCTGAAATAGCCGAATCCTCTAATTTGAAGGGGAGTCCCCATGCTTTTGTGTGTGTATATTGGAAAAATAGTGTGTAAACTATTAGAACCAAGAAAAATAACTGATATTGGCAGAAGGAGGGAACATAACTAACTAAATTACAGTAAACTAAAATATACGCCTAATCCATTATAAACTAATGTATAGAATTTATTACAGAAGAGAGAAAGTTCACAAATTCTACAGCACAACGGTAGAGTCATGTCTAAGTGTAAAACTAACATTGGGAATGACTCAATAATCCATGCCTTCTGGGAATGTTATAAAGTCAAAGTTATGGGTGGAGTCAGAAAGTTGGTTGTCAGAAGTATTACTATATAAATGTACTTTTAATCTCTGCCTGCATATTTCAAGACATGGCATATGAGGGTGCTGTGAGATATCCGATGGGTTGGATGATACTTTTCTCGTCAATCTTGAAAAAAATTACACTGGCAATCAACCAATCCTCCATCGTTAACACACTGGAAAGGTAAAGCATTTTATCTAAATGTTGAAAGTCTGGGCGACGGAGAGAAACAAAATGGTGCAGTTTGAGGCCATGTAGCGGAGAGTGATGGGGGTGTGAGCATGTGGGTTCGGGCAGGGGTTGATGCTTGTGTTTATTGTTTAGAAAAATTAAATGCACTGAACAAAAATATAAACGCAACAATTTCAAAGATTTTACTGAGTTAGTTCATATAAGGAAATCAGTCAATCAAATAAATGTATTAGGCCCTAGTCTATAGATTTCACATGACTGGAAATACAGATATGCCTCTGTTGGTCACAGATATAAAAAAAAAGAGTAGGGGCGTGGATCAGAAAACCAGTCAGTGTCTGGTGTGACCACCATTTGCCTCATTCAGCACGACACATCTCCTTCACATAGAGATGATCAGGCTGTTGATTGTGGCCTGTGGAATGTTGTCCCACTCTTCAATGGCTGTGCGAAGTTCTTGGATATTGGTGGGAACTGGAACACATTGATCCAGAGCATTCCAAACATTCTCAATGGGTGACATGTCTGGTGAGTATGCAGGCCATGGAAGAACTGGGACATTTTCAGCTTCCATGAATTGTGTACAGATCCTTGCTACATGGGGCCGTGCATTATCATGCAGAAACATGAGGTGATGGCGGTGGATGAATGGCACAACAATAGGCCTCAGGATCTCTGCATTCTAATTGCCATCGATAAAGTGCAATTGTGTTTGTTGTCCATAGCTTATGCCTGCCCATACCATAACCCCACCACCACCACGGGGCACTCTGTTCACAATGTTGACATCAGCAAACCGCTCACCCACACGTCTGCCATCTGCCCGGTACAGTTGAAACCGGGATTCATCCGTGAAGAGCACACTTTTCCAGCATGAAAGTGAAGGTGATTGTTTTCCCACTGTAGTCTGTTACGACGCAGAACTGCAGTCAGCTCAAGACCCTGGTCAGCACAACGAGCACGCAGATTAACTTCCCCGAGATGATTTCTTAAAGTTTGTGTGAAAATTCTTCGGTTATGCAAACCCACAGTTTCATCGGCTGTTCGGCTGGCTAGTCTCAGACGATACCCCAGTTGAAAGGCTGGTTGTGGAGGTCCTGGGCTGGTTACACATGGTCTGCAGTTGTGAGGCTTGCTCGACGTACTGCCAAATTATATAAAATGACATTGGAGGCAGCTTATGGTAGAGAAATTAACATGCAACAGCTCTGGTGGACATTCCTGCAGTCAGCATGCCAATTACACGCTCCCTCAACTTCTGACATCTGTGGCATTGTGTTGTGTGGCAACTGCACATTTATAGTGGCCTGTTGTCCCCAGCACAAGGTGCACCTGGATAATGATCATGCTGTTTAATCAGCTTCTTGATATGCACACCTGTCAGCTGAATGGATTATCTTGGTAATGGGGAAATGCTCACTAACAGTGATGTCAACAAATTTGTGCACCACATTTGAAAGAAATAAGCTTTTAGTGCGTATAACAAAGTTTCTGGGATCTTTCATTTCAGCCAATGAAATATAGGACACCATTTTACATGTTGTGTTCATATTTTTGTTCAGTATAAAACCTTATACATAGAACCCTTTTTGTAACACCAAGGACGTGTTACAAAAAGGAAGGTGTTACCTAAAATCAGGTAGGCACATTTTATATTTTTAGACTTTTAATGTCACACGCATAAGTACAGTGAAATGCCTTTTTTGCAAGCTCTAACCCCAACAATGCAGTAATCAAGAACAATGTAATACTAAAAAAAAGGTAGAACAAAAACACAAGATATAAAAATAGCACGATAAAGTAAGTAAGCATACTAAACTCGGCAAAAAAAGAAACGTCCCTTTTTCAGAACCCTCTTTCAAAGACAATTTGTAAAAATCCAAATAACTTCACAGATCTTTCATTGTAAAGGGTTTAAACACTGTTTCATGCTTGTTCAATGAACCATAAACAATTAATGAACATGCACCTGTGGAACGGTCGTTAAGACACTAACAGCTTACAGACGGTAGGCAATTAGGTCACAGTTATGAAAACTTAGGACGCTAAAGAGACCTTTCTACTGACTCTGAAAAACACCAAAAGAAAGATGCCCGGGTCCCTGCTCATCTGTGTGAACGTGCCTTAGGCATGCTGCAAGGAGGCATGGGGACTGCAGATGTGGCCAGGGCAATAAATTGCAATGATCGTACTGTGAGACGCCTAAGACAGCGCTACAGGGAGCAGGACGGACAGCTGATCGTTCTAGCAGTGGCAGAACACGTGTAACAACAACTGCACAGGATCAGTACATCCGAATAACACCTGCAGGACAGGTACAGGTGGCAACACAACTGCCCGAGTTATACCAGGAAAGCACAATCCCTCCATCAGTGCTCAGACTCAGCCTATTGCGGACAGAGAGGCTGGACTGAGGGCTTGTAGGCCTATTCTATATTCTAACTATTCCCCCCCCCCCCCAAAAGTCAATACTTTGTAGTGCCACCTTTTGCAGCAATTACAGCTGCAAGTCTCTTGGGGTATGTCTCTAAGCTTCAAACCAATGGGATTTTGCCCATTATTCAAGGCATAACTGCTCCAGCTGCTTCAAGTTGGATGGGTTCCGCTGGTGTACAGCAATCTTGTCATACCACAGATTCTCAATTGGATTGAGGTCTGGTCTTTGACTAGGCCATTCAAAGACATTTAAATGTTTCCCTTTAACCACTCGAGTGTTGCCTTAGCAGTATGCTTAGGGTCATTGTTCTGCTGGAAGGAACCTCCGTCCCAGTCTCAAATCTCTGGAAGACTGAAACAGGTTTCCCTCAAGAATTTCCTGTATTTAGCGCTATCCATTATTCATTCAATTCTGACCAGTTTCTCAGTCCCTGCCGATGAAAAACATTCCACAGCATGATGCTGCCACCACCATGCTTCACTGTGGGGATGTGTTCTCGGGGTGATGAGAGGTGTTGGGATTGTGCCAGACATAGTGTTTCCTTGATGGCCAAAAAGTACATTTTAGTCTCATCTGACCAGATTACTTTCTTCCATATGTTTGGGGAGTCTCACAGTGCTTTTTGGTGAACACTAAATGTGTTTGCTTATTTTTTTCTTAAGCAATGGCTTTTTTCTGGCCACTCTTCTGTAAAGCCCAGCTCTTGTGGAGTGTACGGCTTAAAGTGGTCCTATGGAACACATACTCCAATCTCGGCTGTGGAGCTTTGCAGCTCCTTCAGGGTTATTTTTGGTCTTTTGTTGCCTCTCTGATTAATGCCCCTCCTTGCTGGTCAGTGAGTTTTGGTGGGCGGCCTCTCTTGGCAGGTTTGTTGTGGTGCCATATTCTTTCAATGTTTTAATAACGGATTTAAATCGGTGTCACTCGTGGTATGTTCAAAGTTTCGGATATTTTTTATTACCCAACCCTGATCTGTACTTCTCCACAACTTTATCCCTGACCTGTTTGGAGAGCTCCTTGGTCCTCATATTGCCACTTGCTTGGTGGTGCCCCTTGCTTAGTGGTGTTGCAGACTCTGGGGCCTTTCAGAACAGGTTTATATATACTGAGATCATGTGACACTTAATTAGATTGCACACAGGTGGACTTAAATTATGTGACTTCTGAAGGTACAGTTGATGTCGAAGTTTACATAAACGAGTTTTAATGACTCCAACCTAAGTGTTTCAACCACTCCGCAAATTTCTTGTTAACAAACTATAATTTTGGCAAGTCGGTTAGAACATCTACTTTGTGCATGACACAAGTTATTTTCCCCAAAATTGTTAACAGGCAGATTATTTCACTTGTAATTCACTGTATCACAATTCCAGTGGGTCAGAAGTTTACATTCACTAAGTTGCCTGTGCCTTTAAACGGCTTGAAAATTTTCAGAAAAATTCTGTAAAGAATTGTTGGAAAAGTTACAAAAGTTACATGCACAAAGTAGATGTTAACTATAGTTTTGGCCAGTCGGTTAGGACAAGAAATGTGTGGAGTGGTTGAAAAATGAGTTAATGACTCCAACCTAAGTGTATGTAAACTTCGACTTAAACTGTAACCTTTATTTAACTAGTCAACTTCCGACTTCAACTGTATGTGCATATTATGTGTGTGAGCAAAGTATGGAGTGAGTGTACTGCAGTATCAGTGTATGTAGTGTTTAGGGCATAAACAAAAATAAGAACCAAATCCAAAGGTCAACTCAGTCCATGTAGCCATTATGTTAGCTATTCTTATGCCATGGGGATAGAAGCTGTTCAGGAGCCTGTTTATGTCAGACTTGATACACTGGTACCGCTTGCCATGCGGAAGCAGAGGGAATAGAATAATAGCTTGGGTGGTTGGAGTCTTTAACAATTTAACCGGGACTTTCTTTCACACCGCCTGATATAGAGGTCCTGGATGGCAGGGAGCTCGGCCCCAGTGATGTACTGGGCTGTCCGCTCCACTCTCTGTAGCGCCATGTGATCGAGGGCGGTGCTATTGCCATTACAGGCAGGGATGCAGCCAGTCAAGTTGTTCTCAATGGTACAGCCGGAGAACTTTTTGATGGCCCGTGCCAAACCTTTTCAACCTCGAGAGGGGGAAGAGGCGCTGTCTTCACCTTCTTCACGACTGTGCATGTGAGCCATTTTAAGTTTGGTGATTTGGACACTTCAAGCTTTCGACCCGCTCCACTGCAGCCCCGTCGATCTGGATGGGGGCGTGCTTGCCGCCCCGTTTCCTGTAGTCCACGATCAGCTCCTTGGTCTTACTGACATTGAGAGCTTGTTGTTCCGAACCCACTTTGTCCAGTGACAGACCACCTCCCTGTAGGCCGTCTCATCGTCGCTGGTAAATCAGGCCTACCACTGTCGTGTCACCGCCAAACTTGGTGTTGTGCGTGGGTGAACAGGGAGTACAGGAGGGGTCAAATCGCACACACCCCTGTGGGGCCCCAGTGTTGAGGGTCAGCATGGCGGAGGTGATGTTGCCTACCTACACCACCTGAGGTCGGACTGTCAGGAAGTCCAAGATCCAGTTTTAGAGGGAGGGCACAATGGTGTTGAACGCTGAGCTGTAATCAATGAACAGTACTCTCACATAGGTATTCCTCTTATCTAGGTGGATGAGGGCAGTGTGGAGTGCAATAGATATTGCGTTGTCTTTGGGGGCGGAGGCCCACTTTTTCTTATCCTGCTTATACGGAATTTATTATTACTGAAACTATGTATTTCTTTGTTTTTAATTTTCTTCTTTTGAGTGGCAGCCTYTGTTTTATAAATGTGTAAATGTATAATGATCAACAGATTAACATTGCACTGAACTTGTTGAAACATGATTACCTGCCAACGCTAATCTCCATTTTCTGTTCATGCGTTCACACCCATTCACTGTGGTGAACGATTGTCAACTCTCAAATTTACAAGTCCCTCAACTCTCCAATTACACAAAATGACAACTTTTTGACAGCGAATGGTAGCGGAGAGGAATCAACAGGGTTGCTTTAATAGTGACGATGAGTTTTGGCCTGTTCCTAATAAATCATTCCTGATCAGGGTTGTATTCATTAGAGACCAAARGGAAGAAAGCGGACTGAAACGGTAGGATTCCCTGGATTTATAACAAATGCAAAAAAAAAATGTTATAATCTTTGCAAAGTCTTTTCCGTTGCGTCCCCTAATGAACATGACCCAGTCATTGCGATTGTATTAATTGCGATTTCATCAATGTATTTCCCCCCCTGCTGGTGTAATAACCTGCATAGGCTACAATTATGTTAACAAACCACCTTCTCTCCTTCAGGGCCCATTGTAAAACAGCAGCAATTTATACAAGTTATGACCCAATGATCTTTATTAAAAGAACCATGAACACTGCATGAGGAAATGCTAGAAAAACAAATAAATAGATGATCCTTAGAGTGTCTATTACAAAGCGTATTATCCAGGGCTCAGACTCCTCCTTTCTAGGAAACTTCTAAATGTAGGGACACAAGGGTCTAGTGTTGACCAGAGCCCTATGGGCCCGGTCAAATGTAGTGCACTACATAGGGACTAAAGGTACCATTAGGGGATGAAATACCCTGTATAGCAGTCCCATATCTGGGACTAGGCTATTTGTGTAGTATTTAGGGGCAATTTACCTACTCCCAGTAGTGCACTGTGTGTGGAATGCACTTGGATGCAGACAATGCAACCTGATGTCTGGTAAGGGGCTATTTCTACCTCCAGTGTCTTGGTTGTTATTCCAGAAGGAGGGAGTCAGGTGTCAGAGGGGATGGAGTCAGAGAGGATCATGGGAGATCCTAGCTGTAGTTCCTGCTGTAGCGATTCCAGGTCAGCCGGAGTCATGCGGTGCACCTCCAGCCAATCAGAGAGCAGGGAGGCTGAGAGGGGGCCTGAGTCATTGTAACTGATGGAGGAGAAAAGAGAGTGAGGGTTTGATAAACGTTCCCCTGCTGGTGCTAATTATGTTTTTGACTGACAGTACGCCAACTACAAATGTATGTATGGTATAACATTTGCATCTACAGTAGTTTCTGGCGTATACTTGTTTAAACTGTGTTTAACATAAGCAAATTAATTATGTTTTCATAGCGCACTGATACACAAATGTGTTAGACTTGTACCTGTAAATACACAGTAAGATCTATACCCTTTTACACTATAGTGCCGACCCGAAACTGTACTATGCTGGCTGATCATTTATTTTCACAGTCTTTCGCAGCACTGTTCCAGGAATGATGGTGTAGGTGTAAAGCTTGACTCACCTGTCTCTGAGGTCTGCGTGCTGGAGGTCAGTGAGAGACTGGTTGAAGAGGTCATCCAGGTCAAAGCCCACTCCGTACCCTGCCCCACTGCCCTTAGGCGTGACAGAGAACACCGGAGGCAGCACATCTTCCACCTGAGAGTGGCAACGAGAAGTTAAAACCTGGCATCACCAACATCTATGTTGTTGATGTAAAGAATATTTGTTGATCTGTGGTGTGTAATGAGGAGCAACCAGATGCTACACTTGACACTTATGAAATTGCTTATTCCAGTTACTAATAAGCATGCACTGTAAAAACTTAAATCCCTGTGGATTGATGAGGAATTGAAAACTTGTATGGTTGAAAGGGATGAGGCAAAAGGAATGGCAAATAAATCTGGCTGCACAACCGATTTAGTTGTATTGTCAATCCTGTTTTGTATTTAACGCCACTTTAAATGTGTACATGACACTGCAACAAAATTTCCCCATGGGGACAATAAAGTAAGTAAGTAAGTAAGATTGGCAAACGTACTGTAAATTGAGAAATTATGTGACTAAACTGAATAAAAAGAAGAAACTACACTATGAAACAAAAAAATTACAAAGAATGATAGTAAAAAAATCTTTGGAGCACCTTAAATGAAATTTGACAAAAAGGCAAAGGCTCCATCATTCAGTGAATCAGATGGCTCACCGATATTGCCAATAACTTTTTTTWWTTTTTTTATTCCATTTGCAAGATTAGCAAACTTAGATATGACATGCCAGCAACAAACGCTGACACTAAACATCCAAGTATAACTGATCAAATTATGAAGGACAAGCGTCGTAATTTTGAATTCCGTAAAGTGAGTGTGGAAAAAGTGAAAAAATTGTCTATCAACAATGACAAGCCACCAGGGTCTGACAACTTGGATAGAAAATMACTGAGGATAATAGRTGACAATATTGCCACTCCTATTTGCCATATSTTCAATCTAAGCCTACTTGAAAGTGTGTGCCCTCAGGCCTGGAGGGAAGCAAAAGTAATTCTGCTACCCAAGAATAGTAAAGCCCCCTTTACTGGCTCAAATAGCTGACCAATCAGCCTGTTACCAACCTTTAGTAAACCTTTGGAAAAATGTGTTTTGACCAGATACAATGCTATTTTACTGTAAACAAATTGACAAGACTTTCAGCACACTTATTGGGAAGGACATTCAACAAGCACGGCACTTACYCAAATGACTGACAATTGGCTCAGAGCAATGTATGATAAAAAGATTGTGGGAGCTGTTTTGTTAGACTTCAGTGCAGCTTTTGACATTATCCATCATAGTCTGCTGATGGAAAAACTTGTTTTATGGCTTTACACCCCCTGCTATAATGTGGATAAAGAGTTACTTGTCTAATAGAACACAGAGGGTGTTCTTTAATGGAAGCCTCTCCAACAAAATCCAGYTAGAATCAGGAATTTCCCAGGGCAGCTGTCTAGGCCCCTTACTTTTTTCAATCTTTACTAATGACATGCCACTGGCTTTGAGTAAAGCCAGTGTGTCTATGTATGCGGATGACTCAACACTATACACATCAGCTACTACAGCGAGTGAAATCACTGCAACACTTAAAGAGCTGCAGCTAGTTTCAGCGTGGGTGGCAAGGAATAGGTAGTCCTAAATATTTCTAAAACTAAAAGCATTGTATTTGGGACAAATCATTCACTAAACCCTAAACCGCAACTAAATCTTGTAATAAATAATGTGGAAATTGAGCAAGTTGAGGTGACTAAACTGCTTGGAGTAACCCTGGGCTGTAAACTGTCATGATCAAAACATGTTGATACAAGAGTAGCTAAGATGTCTGTCCATAATAAAGTGCTGCTCTGCCTTTTAAACAGCACTATTACATTTACATTTACATTTAAGTCATTTAGCAGACGCTCTTATCCAGAGCGACTTACAAATTGGAAAGTTCATACATATTCATCCTGGTCCCCCCGTGGGGAATGAACCCACAACCCTGGCGTTGCAAACGCCATGCTCTACCAACTGAGCCACACGGGACCACTATCAACAAGGCAGGTCCTACAGGATAGTTTGGTCACACCTGGACTACTGTTCAGTTGTGTGGTAATGTGCCACAAAGAGGTACCTCGGAAAATTGCAATTGGCTCAGAACAGGGCAGCATGGCTGGCCCCTTAAATGTACACAGAGCTAACAACATGGAAATCTTTTGTGGCTCAAAGTGGAGGAGAGATTAATTTCATCACTTTTTGTAAGAAGTGTTGACAGGCTGAATGCACCGAGTTGTCTGTTTAAACTACCAGCACACAGCTCAGACACCCATGGTCACCCCAAACGACATGCCACTAAAGGTCTCTTCACAATCCCCATGTCAAGAGCTGACTATGGGAGGCGCACAGTACTACTGTACATAGAGCCATGGCTACATGGAACTCTATTCCACATCAGGTAACTGATGCAAGCAGTAGAGTCAGATTTTAAAAACATAACAATACCTTATGGAACAGTAGGGACTGTGAAGAGACACAGGCACACATAAGACACACACTCTGCACACACATACACATGGATATTATATTTTAAATATGTGATAGAGGAGTAGTGGCCTGAGCGAAAACAATACATGCATTGGGTAAAGTGTTATGAAATGTAATGTCATGTAATATTTWCAACTGTATTTAACTGTCTTAATGTTGRTGGACCCCAGGAAGAATAGCTGATAATGGGGATCCTTAATAAATACAGATAAAATACACCATAGAGTTAGAAAAGCTYGAGGGTAGTACCTCCTATCTTTGCCATTGATCACTTCTGTGGCAGCGTCATGGAGAGCTATGTTGTTCTTCTCCATAGACACTATGGATGCAAGGACTCACGGTCCATGACATCAAAATGAACCTTTTTTTTTCTCTATGTGTTCTAGCTATACAGCGTTTACAATTTGTTTTTGTTTACAAAGTGAGGTAAAAACAGTTATAATTTTTGGTTTTGATAGGGTTTGACAATTTAACTCATAAGGCATTAAAAAGGTATATTATTTGTATTATTAATACCTTTAACCCATGCCAAGTCCCACCCAGTTGACTGTCAGTATTTTGCTATCACTATTTTGTCCCAAGTCCGTCCTCTAGCTTTTCTAAGTTAGTGGTTTAGTTAATCTACTTTTATAACCCCCCCCCCCCCCCCAATCAAATTTTGGATTACCAGACAAAATATGGCCAATATTCTGACTAGAATAAAAATATGAAAAATACACAACTACAATKCTGCTAAGAAAATATAGAACAGGGGGAGGGGGTTCTAGGAGAGGGTGAGATTAGGAAGAAAGGAAGGTCAGAAACCCTCCACTCAGACCCACCTGTGACTTTGAGAGCTGCAGTGTGACCGTGTGGATGTCAGGGGCCACAGCGTGCCCCGGCTGTCCGGTGTCTGTGAACCCTAAGCTGGGCTGAGGAAGGGACAGGGCCCCTAAGGCCCCGCAGAGAGGGCTCTGCGTGTGGGAACCGGGCTTCTCTCTCAGAGCCGAGCACAGCTTCTCCATGGGCCCGGCACCACTAGTGACTGAGTTAGGGTGAGAGTTGATGTTGTTCTGACCACCCCCTGTTCTCATGTTGCCATTGGTTTCGCTCGATGGTAGTGCTGGGGCTTTCGTCAAGAAAGTCCCCACGGGGTGCGGCTGAGGCTGAGGGAAGCTTGTCTGGCAGGCTTGGGGTGATCTGTTAAGGGGTAGCTGCTGTTGCTGGGAAGTCCCGGCCCCTACCTGCTGCCCGGCCCAATTCCCCAGACAGTTGAAGATCCTTGGCCCTTCGTACTCACCCTGCGTTGGTTTTAGCGTGTTGTTTTTAGCTAAGCCACAGGAGGCTCCATCCACCATGTCCATCCCTCCACTCACAGCCASACGCCCCATCTCCTCTCCCTTTGTCTGGCCCAGAGAGAAAGGCAGTGAGCCCTGGGTATTTAGTGGCTGGAACATGCCTGACAGATTGGGCTCTATTTGGGGTACCGTCTGTTMGTGAGTCTGAATCTCCCCTGCATCCTTATCCGATTTGGTGTGGTTTACAGCCATTGCCGCCTGGGTCTTTTCGCTCGACTTCCCGCTGAGGTGGGAACTTACTTTGCAGCCCTTAGTTTTGGCTGCGTCGACATCGGGGGTCTGTGATTTGTCTGCACGGCTGTCCATCATCCTCTTCCAGCGTTCCAATAAGCTCTTGTCGTTGTCGCTCAGGAGAACCCCACCCAATGAGTCCCCTTCTCTTCTCTCCTTCTCTTTCATCTTCCTCTCCCGCTCCTTAGCTCGCTCCTGCCTCCTCCTCCTCTTCTCCTCCCTTTCTCTTTGGCGCTCCTGGGCTGTGACGGGCCGCCGTAGCTCCGGAAGAGAGAGGGAGGAAGTTAGTGAGCATGTCAGACCTGCTCCACCTGTATCCATGCTCAGCGCTGTAGGACCTCCATCTGAAGAGAGAACACAGAAATATTCTTGTTAAAGGGTAGTGCAGACAATATATATATATATATATTTGTTTCCTTACATTGAAAGTAGTCAATGGACAAGGAGAGACTGCTGTGGTTTCTAACTAAAACACAATATAAAAGTCAATGTTCACCAGTTTCCATGTTTAAAATGCCCATACTGAACTAGTCCTTTAAAAGTAACACAGTAAGACACAAGCTCGTCAGCCCTTTTTAAGAGGAGGAGACTTGAAAGTGTAGACATGTACAATTTACCTCTGGCTTTGTTTCTGAGAGCCGACTTCCGCAAGGCCTCCTTGAGCGCTGCTTTGGTGTCCTCCGAAATGGCTCCATCTTTCCTGGTCCCTTCCCCTGCCCCCGCTGTTCCCCTCGCCCCCTTGGACAAGGACTGAGTGAGGGACTGCGAAAGCGACTGAGCTTGGGCCTGGGAGAGCATGAGAGAAGGCACAGAGTTGGGCAGAGGGGCCATGGTGTCGTGCGCTAAAGTGGAGGACACGGAAGACGCAGCCTGGCCCTGAGACATTGGCTGACTCTGGGTGACTTGGGTCAGAGGTCCCCCCTGGCTGGTGGGTACTAGCTCCTCCACCTTCGAGCTTTCCCTCAGAGCTTCAGACGGTGAGGTGCCCTGGGAAGAGACTGGCGTGATCAGGTCTATGATCTCAGGCTGCCCGCTGTCCGAGTTGGCGCTGGGCATATCCACGTCCTGGCAACTCTCTGTCTGGGTCAGGGGAGGCAACGTGTGGGTCAGARGTTGGGATGGGGTCACCTCTAAAAGGGGTGGGGCCTGTTTACTAAAGGACGGCAGCTGATTGGCGAAAGTTTGGTTCCCTCCTGTTGTTATATGATGCTGATTGGCTTGACTCTTTGACACTGGTTGCGGCTGCATCGGTGATACCTGTGTCGGTCGTGACATGGAAGCCAATGAGTTATTGGTCAGGTTGACGGTGGAGGTTTGAGCAGACCGTTGGTCACCACCACCCTGCCTCTGTAAGGGCCTGAACTGGATCCTCTGCCGGTTGTTCTGCTTCCGCCGGTGGAAGTCCTGGATCTCCACCAGGATGGCCTCTTTGATCTGCTCCCGGCTCATGGGCGCCTTGTCGAACTCAAAGTCGAAGGCGGGCACGCAGATGGGCTCATCGTCCTGGTCGTGGTACTTGGACAGGTAGGGGTGCTCCAGTGCCTGGCTCACATCAATCCGCTCGCGAGGATCGAAGCGCAGCATGGTGGCCAGCAGGTCCAGGGCAGCAGGCTCGGCCTGTGGGTACAACTTGGTCAAGGGCACAGGTGCGTGCGACGGCAGGCTCCGCACGTAGGAGCGCACCCGATCGGCCCCGATGGCCCCGATCACACCCTCTGGRGGTGTGCCCAACACAGACAGGATAAGCTGCAGCTGGTGGACATAGTGCTTCCCGGGAAACAGCTGCTTGCGGCCCAGCATCTCGGCAAAGATGCAGCCCACGGACCACAGGTCGATGGCCAGGCTGTAGTGGTGCAGCGAGAGCATTAGTTCAGGGGCGCGGTACCAGCGTGTGGCCACGTACTCGGTCATGAAGGAGTGGGACTCCTCGGGGTGTGAGCTAAGGCCCCGGGCCATGCCAAAGTCACCGATCTTCAGCTCGCAGTTCTCGTTGACCAGCAGGTTGGAGGGCTTGAGGTCGCGGTGGATGACATTGGCCGAGTGCACGTACTTGAGACCGCGGAGGAGCTGGTACAGGAAGTAGCGTGTGTGCTCTGGKGTCAGCGGCTGCCGGGAGTGGATGATCTGGTGGAGATCACTCTCCATCAGGTCCAGAACCACATATCTGGAAAAGGAGGAGAGACGAGGACAAAACAGAAAAGATGGAGAAATTAACGCTTTGTTGTATCGAGTCAATTGTAAGTTATGTTTTTTTTTTCTCTCAACTCTACAACAACAAAAAAGTACTTTCAAATAAGGAGCATCCAGATATCTAATGAAGAATAAGAGAATAAGAGTCACTTACACAGACTTGAAGTGAGGGAGGCTAGGCTGGAGGATGTCTTTGATGGCGATAATGTTGTCATGTTTGAAATGCTTGAGAATCTTCAGCTCTCGTAATGTACGCTTAGCGTTTTGCACCACCTCAAAAGCATTGGGAATCTTCTTAATTGCCACTTGTTGACCTGTAGATAAGTTACCCAGATTAAAAAATATATACTGAACAAAAATAAAACGCAACATGCAACAATTTCAAAGATTTTGTTACTGAGAAGGAAATCAGTCAATTTAAATTAATTCATTAGGCCCTAATCTATGGATTTCACATGACTGGACAAGGGCACATCCATGGGGGGCCTGGGAGGGCATAAACACACCCACTTGGGAGCCAGGTCCACCCACTGCGTAGCCAGGCACAGCCAATCAGAATGAGTTTTTCCCCACAAAATGACTTTATTACAGACAAAATACRCCCCCCCCCCCCCAAGCACATCAAATAGTGGTGCACACTCGGGAGAATGATGACCCAAGACAGGCAGCGCATCTCAGAATCAGGAGAAGCCGTGACTCTAGTTAGATCCCTGTATGGACATCTTCCTTAAAAGGGTTATTGTGTGAGTACGGGATAATCAACGAGGGGCTATGCGTTCTCTTGAAAATAATGAACGACGTGGGAAATGTGTTCCATGACGTGCTAGCGGAGTGGAACTAACCTTCCACGGAGCTGCATTATTTTCCAGAGAACGCATAGAGCCCCGAGTTGATTATCCCTATTATATTGGCCATGTACCACAAACCTGAGGTGCCTTATTGCTATTATAAACTGSTTACCAATCAGTGTCTTATAAACACCTGTTTCCYGTTGCAGGTGGAACTCRGATAACCAGGAAATATTCAGAAATATATTAAGTCCACTTTTTGTATCTAGGGAGAAATGGCCTCTCGGAAGTGTTGTTTGGGTCGCACTGTGTGGRGCTCTTTCCTCTACTTCTATTGGCCGCGGCCATGTCGCTTAAAAATGACTAGTTCCAGCAAAGATGTTGGGAAATGCGAGATGTCTAGCAGCTAAAATGGAAAGGGAATTTAGTGCAAAAAGCAGATTTTAATATTTTTCGAATATTCTGTTTTTTGGGGTTCCACCTGCAACTTGAAACAGGCGTTTATAAGACACAGTGCAGTTATTTTAGAAGGAAACATTCATTCGAAAACACTGGGCTTTTTGAGTGGATATTCAAATGCCTTTTCACCATCTGTTTWGGTTCAAGCCTCGACCAAAGTTCTGTACTCCCTTGTAAATAATAACACAATTATTCATTGCATTGTGATGTAGGAATGGTAATTTTTTTGTCCTTAATTAAAAACATAATCAGTCCCCAGCGCGCTGTGGGGAGAGGACAGCAGGCTACACCTGTCATCTGATAACTTTTTTTTCATGACAGGACAATTCGCTGGAGTAGGCCTACATACTATTTTATAAAGATTTTGCAAAATATCTTAAATAAACACATCCCCTGTAGGATAATGCAAAGACAATGTATGAAATAAATTGCTGGGAAAAGTTTGGGAGGAGAGAGAGAGCGGGCGATGGTGTGATCACATTGGCTGGTGATGTTGAATTGATACATTGTTGCACGAACGCATTGCAAACGCACAGGACAGGCAGAGGMATAAGCACAGTGAACAATAAGATCCAAATGAGTTCACAACCATCTGAAAAATGAAAATCACTTGGCATGCAATGATTAACTTTGACATGCTYATGTTACAACAACACTGTTTAGCCGGCACATTTAAATACATAGTATGCTATAGTATGCTTCATTACATGTACATTTTAGTATTATTTGCATTTGCCACTATGACAATAAACTCACCATGAAGGCACTGAATGGTCTGTAAACACATTATACAGCGAGCAGTAGAATGTGTTAAATGCYGTGATCAGTTAGTTGATTGACAGGTGTATAACATTAAACACTCAACTATGTTTGCCATCGATTTATAATTAATTTTTAGAATTATCGTACACAGGCCCTTAAAGGGACATTTACATTTTTAAACTTCATCTCCAGCACCACTTCAACATATGTGAAAATGGCACGTTTCTATGTTTTATAGTAAAAATGATAGTGGAAGATAAGTGTTTCAGATGACATCATCCACAAACACTTGATATATATATATATATTTTTTACCTTTATTTAACAAGGGAAGTCTATTAAGAACAAATTCTTATTTACAATGACGGCCTACACCGTCCAAACCAGGGCGACGCTGGACCAATTATGCGCTACCCTGTGGGACTCCCAATCACGGCCGGTTGTGATACAGCCTGGAATCGAACCAGGTTGTCTGTAGTGACGCCTCAAGCACTGAGATGCAGTGTCTTAGACCGCTGCGCCACTCGGGAGCCATTATTGGTATGGAGAATCGATACAGTTACATATATCGTATCGTTTTGACAATGTCGCAATATTATTTTTTAGCTAGTTTGCTGTACCTGCACCAAAACGACACAATTTTTTCCTTCACAGCTTGTTCTACTTATTTTTAAGAGGGAGCCAATTTGTATTCATCAATTTTATTTCCATGACCGATCAAAACTCATCTTATGGCTCTCTCTTGTTCCTCTGCAGCAGACATATGGTGAGCAGTATGTTACGTTTGGAACATCGAATCGCAATAAAATCACAGTATCGAATCACAACACAAATGCAAATGCATAGTGATAATATCCATAAGTATCATGGTAATATCGTATCATGAGCTTTTTGGCAATTCCCAGCCCTACTAGAAACATGCTGTTTTCACATATGTTGGTGTGGTGCTGGAGGTTATGAAGTACAAACATTTTGAAATGTTCCCTTAATTGATTATTTTGGATGGATAATTTCAATCAAAAAACATTGATTTTTTAAAATTGGGCTGGCAATATTTTAAGGTAGGCCTATAAGAAAAGTGGAGGGCCCAGGCCCCTAAGCCCAAGCACCCAGAAGCCAATGGGAGGAGAGGATCCAAGGTCCTCCCTCCATTGGACCTGCTCCTACAACGAGTTTGCGAGGATTTGATATAACAAGGATGGAGCAAGCAAGTATGACAACTAGTATTGTTTTCAGTCACAACCCAAAACTTCAAAGCAGCCTCTCACCATTGTCCCGCCTCCTGGCGGAGGACACGACGCCATAGGCCCCTGTGCCGATGGTCTCTATGACGTCATACTCCTCGCCAACCTCAAAATTCACATCCAGGGAGTGGGCTTTGAGCAAAGCCAAGTTCTTGGCTGCTGTGCTGGTGTCTGCTGTACTGCCTGTTTCGTTGCTTGGTTCCGCGTGCAACCTCCCTACTTCATCATGATGGTTCTTCTGGTTGTTGTCCCTGCCATTATTGACAGCCATTGAACTCTGTGTTGCCATAGCCCCGGATTCAGCAGTTTCGCCTTCCCCCCCCTCCTTGGATGACATGATCCTAGAGGGAAGAGGAAACGTTAGGGACATGATTAACCAGTCAGAAGCTACATTTATTTTTGAATTAGGCTATGCAGCTGAGCTCCAACTCATTTCTTTACATTGAAAGCAGTTGATTCAAAGCTAATTTCATTTGATTCAAATCTCATTCCTCCGGCAGGTAGGCTATCAGTGTCCAGATATAGTGCCTTTGGAAAGTATTCAGACCCCTTTACTTTTTCCACTTTGTTACACTACAGCCTTATTCTGAAATTGATTAAATCACACCCCCCCACAGTTTACACACAATACCCCATAATGACAAAGCAAAAACTGGTTTTTAGAAATGTTTGCACTTAAAAAAATATATATATATTTTTTTAAACAATACAAATATCACATTTACATAAGTATTCAGATCCTGTACTCAGTACTTTGTTGAAGCAGCTCTGACAGCGATTACAGCCTTGAGTATTCTTGGGTATGACGCTAAAAGCTTGGTACACCTATATTTGGGGAGTTTCTCTCATTCTTCTCTGCAGATCCTCAAGCTCTGTCAGGTTGGAAGGGGTCTTAGCTGTGTACTTAGGGTCGTTGTCCTGTTGGAAGGTGAACCTTCGCCCCAGTCTGAGGTTCTGAGCCCTCAGGAGCAGGTTTTCATCAAAGAGCTTTCTGTACTTTGCTCGGTTCATCTTTGCCTCAAACCTGACTGGTCTCCCAGTCCCTGCCGCTGAAAAACATCCCCACAGCATGATGCTGCCATCACCATGCTTTACCGTAGGGATGGTGCCAGGTTTACTCCATACGTCTTGGTTTCATCAGACCAGAGACCATGTTTCTTATGGTCTGAGAGTCTTTAGGTGCCTTTCCAAATCATGTCCAATCAATTGAATTTACCACAGGTGGACTCCAATCAAGTTGTAGAAACATCTCAAGGATCATCAATTGAAACAGGATGCACCTGAGCTCAATTTCGAGTCGCATAGCAAAGGGTCTGAATACTTATTTAAATAAGGTATTCCTGTTTTTAATTTGTAATAAATTTGCAAAAATTTCTAAAAACCTGTTTTTGTTTTGTCATTATGGGGTATTGTGTGTAGATTGCTGAGAAAATATAAATATTTAATCCATTTTAGAATAAGGCTTTAACTTAACAAAATGTGGYAAAAGTCAAGGGGTCTGAATACTTTCKGAAAGCACTGTTCATCATTGAGGAAACCAGTGGTCGTTAGAAAATTGAAATCCCAATGCCATACAACTGCAATATGGGTTGGAGGTTAAATAAAGTATCATGCTTCTTTAAGCTATGTCTATATAATACCTGTGCTAGGAAAAGGCCTTGACTATCCTAATCAATAGCCCTATTCATAGGAGGTTGATGGCACCTTAACTGGGGAGGACGGGCTCGTGGTAATGGCTGGAGTGGAATWATATCAAACACAAACACATGGTTTCCATGTGTTTGATGCCATTCCATTCGCTCTGTTCCCGGTCATTATTATGAGCCGTTCTCCTCTCAGCAGCCTCCTYTGGTGTGGCATAGCCTAAAGCACATATTCAAAACTGCCTCATGAAAAAGAATAAGGCCTATGTTATATGAAATATTCGCAATATCTCTAACATTTGAAATTGCATTATCATATCAAAATAAGCAGCTCGTTATTATGTTATAGATGAATCATTGGCTGATTAGTCAAATATCACACAATKAACTCAGAGATATTATAGCCTAGTGGATTGCATTTTGGGATAATCCAATAAATCAACTCATCACGAGATCAGCTGCTACAATAGGACTCTGATACCCACGTAATCCTTTTTATGCACGGACAATGAGGAACAGTGTAACGTTACCCTCTTGCATGGGCGTATCGGTATTAGCCTACCTGCGTCTTCAGAAAAGATAGCTAGCCCCACAACAATGGCCAACAAAACGACTGCTTCCATGAGTTGAGCTGAAGCCTTTATCAAATATGCCTGCCAAATGACAATCCTGTTTTTAATGTTCACCTGAAAATAAACTATAATAGCAGTACGCTACATTGCATGGCAATTTGTTGTTATCGCGACTGTAAATATACTTCCTTGTAGTCTTCCGTTTTCTTCTTCTTCTTTGGGATTTGGTTGGCGGATCGCATCCAAGTTTTAGGTGCATACAACGCCACCTACTGTACTGGAGTGTGAGGCCAGTCATGGTGTGAGGCCAGTCATGGTGTGCGGTCCAAACACTTAAAAGACACACCCTATTCTCTCAGCCCTCAAATTAAGTGGACACTTCTGATGACGTATCATGACGTCTGACAAGTATACACTTGCAGGGCAAGGGGTGAGGGAGGAAGGAATGATTTTTAATTGGACCACKCRGGGSCGGAAATTCGTCACTCYTTCKTCCCGCGCAATTATGAGTGCATGTCTATTTATATTAAATATATKATTATTAATATACGCCTACAATGGCCAGCAGTACTGTTCTGGAGAGTGAATTCATTACACTTAGTAACCACTCTTCCATCCAACCATTTCATSCAGATGAATTACCTGACGCATGAAAAAAGTCACGACTGGGCTAATGGAAACATGAAAAGCTGGTACATTTTTWWWAAWMSRSAAYGYKKAWTTMMTRKYMTRSACATGGTGGGATGTTTTTGTGTCGGTAAAATTAATTARGCAAGAAATGGCGGTAGAAACGCATTTATGCTCGAAATATTTATATATAATAACCATCATATTGAAGTAAACTTGGAGTCACACGATGATATGCTGTGTGGTCCTCCTACTACGACTCAGGAAGCATTAACTTTATTAGGATACAGACTAAATAAATGATGATGAATTTCACAGGCTGGTGAATGTGCAAGGTGATGAGCATGATGCTCCATTCAAATAAATATCGAGGGTCTTATTCTGGTGACGTGATYATCGATGCCTGGCTGCCGTTTGACAAATACAAATAATCTCATAATAGGTCAACTACCCGCACTGTATTTGCGAGCTATTGGCTAGAGCGCACGTGTCACGCCCTGACCATAGAGAGCTGTTTATTCTCTATGTTGGTTGGGGCGTGATAGTGACTAGAGTGGGTTATCTAGGTGATTAATGGTTTATGTTGGACTGGTACGCTTCCCAAACAGAGACAGCTGTTTATCGTTGTCTCTGATTGGGGATCATATTTAGGCAGCCATTTCCCCTTTGTGTTTGTGGGATCTTGTCTACAGATAGTTGCCTGTGTGCACACCAGTAGCGTTGTGTTGTGTTGTGTTGTGTTGTGTTGTGTTGTGTTGTGTTGTGTTGTGTTGTGTTGTTTTGTTTGGTGAGTTTCTGTTTATTAAAAGATGTGGAACTGTGGAACAGCACGTGCCAAAACCAGAGCACATTTGCTATAAAACACAACAGTTTTTGTGACAGTAGAGCTGAAAATGCGATGGAAACACATTTAACTTGTATTTTTAATTCGGTACATGGGAATTGAACCAGCAAAAGTGATTTTTATGTGCACTGCCTCATAACGCACAGCCTTTTATCTGCAAAAAGTCTGTTGGAAAATGTGCATATTGTTTTATGCAGATTGGATGGAAACCTAGCTTGTGACACAAAAGGGAAGGGAAAAATCCTACACCCATTAAAATCTAACCACTAATCCACTACTTGGCCCTACAGTGCCTTCAGGAAGTACTCACACCCCTTGACTTTTTCCACATTTTGTTGTGTTACAAAGTCAACAATCTATYCATTTGTAAAGATTACATTTTAAAAAACACTAAAATATAGTATCTTGATTATGTAAGTATTCAACCCCCTGAGTCAACACATGTTAGAATCACCTTTGGCAGCAATCACAGCTGTGACTCTTTCTGGGTCAGTATCTCAGTGTTTTGCACACCAAACTCTATCAAGTTGGTTGTTGATCATTGCTAGACAGCCATTTTCAAGTCTTGCTATATATTTTCAAGCTGATTTAATAAGTGAAAACTGTAACTAGGCCACCCAGGAACATTCAATGTTGTCTTGGTAAGCAATTCCAGTGTATAMTTGGCCTTGTTTTAGGTTATTGTCRTGCTGAAAGGTGAATTTGTCTTCCAGTGTCTGTTAGAAAGCAGACTGAACCAGGTTTTCCTCTAGGATATTTCCATAGTCCTTGCTGATGACAAGCATYCCCATAACATGATGCAYCCACCACCATGCTTGAAAATATGAAGTGTGATACTCAGTGATGTGTTTTGATGGATGTGCCCCAAACATTATGCGTTTTATTTCTTTGGCACATTTTTTGCAGTATTACTTTAGTGCCTTATTGCAAACAGGATGCATGCTTTGGATTTTTTTTTATTCTGTACAATTATTTTCACTCTGTCGATTAGGTTAGTATTGTAGAGTAACTACAATGTTGTTGATCCATCCTCAGTTTTCTCCTATCACAGCCATTAAACTCTAACTGTTTTAAAGTCACCATTGGGCTCATGGTGAAATCCCTGAGTGGTTTCCTTCCTCTCCAGCAACTGAGTTAGGAAGGACGCCTGTATCTTTGTAGAGACTGGGTGTGTTGATACACCATCCAAAGTGTAATTAATAACTTCACCATGCTCAAAGGGATATTCAATGTGTTTAAAAAAAATTCATACCCATCTACCAATAGATGGCCTTCTTTGCGAGGCATTGGAAAACCTCCCTGATCTTTATGGTTGAATCTGTGTTGGAAATTCAGTGCTCAAATGAGAAACCTTACAGATAATTGTATGTGTGGGGTACAGAGATGTTAAAGGCATATGTGGCAGGGACTCCTAACGATCACAGATTACAAAAAGAAAGCCAGCCACATCGCGGGCACCAAAGCCACCCTACCGGACGAGCTAAACACTTGTCCTCCCTGCTTAGATCACTCAGACGTGGGCAGTACYGGAGCATCATGGCAAAAACTGGAAGATCGGTCAATAGTTTCTACCCTCAGACCATCAGGCTGCTGAATAGCCACCACTAGACAGCTATCTGCTCCCTCATCCCCTCTGCTACTCCCCATTTTCATTATTTTATTTCACTTAGTCCTGCATGCCTAAGATTTTCACTATACCCTGCAATCACACCTGCAACCCTGTACATGTGACTATTATACACTCTGAATCTCTTAATCTATACACTATTACTGCACACAGAGTGAGTCCATGCAACTTATGTGACTTGTTAAGCACATTTTTACTCCTGAACTTATTTAGGCTTGCCATTATAAAGGGGTTGAATACATTTTGACTCAAGACATTTCAGTTTTTCATTTTTAAAGCTGAAATATGTAACCTTTTGGGGTGACCCGACCAAATTCACCTAGAAATGTGTGTTATAGATCTGTTATTCTCATTGAAAGCAAGTCTAAGAAGCGGTAGATCTGTTCTATGTGCGATATTTTTATGTATTTTATTCTTAAGTTTAATTTTTGCATCTTTTACTTTAGGTTTTCTACAGCAGCTTCAAACAGCTGAAAATACAATATATTTGGTTATGGAAAAGATATTTCACAGCAGTTTAGATGGTAAAATGATTATCTACACTATARATGATTGTTTTGTCACATAAACTGAAATTAGGCAAACTATTAACAGTTTTGCAACCAGGAAATTGCGGAGCGATTTCTGCATAGTGCATCTTTAATTAATTTGTAAACATTTCTAAAAACATAATTCTATTTTGACATTATGGGGTATTGTATGTAGGCCAGTGACACAACATCTAAATGTAATCAATTTTAAATTCAGGCTATAACACAACAAAATGCGTAAAACAATCAATGTGTGTGAATACTTTCTGAATTCACTGTATCTGATCCTAGACCAGGCAGCCTGGGAGGATGGGAAACTACGTTTTTACATTTACATTCACATTTACATTTACATTTGAGTTATTTAGCAGACGCTCTTATCCAGAGRGACTTAGTTAGCTAGGTGGGACAACCACATATCACAGTCAAAGTACATTATTCCTCAAAGTAYCTATCAGCAAAGTCAGTGTTAGTTCACAAAAGTTTTTATTTTGGGAGGAGGGGTGCGAGGAAGGGTGCTGTGGGATCATTTAAGATACCCTTTGAAGAGGTAGGGTTTCAGATGTTTTRGGAAGATGGGCAGGAACTCTGCTGTCCTAGCTTTAGGGGGCAGCTGGTTCCACCATTGGGGTGCCAGGACAGAGAAGAACTTGGACTGGGCWAGATGTAACTTGTAACTCTTCTTGCAGTAAAATCTCGTACACCCAAGTAATTCTCTGCAGTTGCCACCGCACCACAACATTTTCTTTGATTTCTGTTCAATTTCTGCGGTACTGTTGATAACCATGGCTATGAAAGCTAAGAAGCCAACCTTACTGAAACCTCCTCTACAACTCTCTTCACTGCCTCAGCATACGACACCTTCTGTGCACTGGCATACCGCAGGCCCCTCGCAAGGTCTGAGCAAGCCCCCTCCCCCCAAAAAAGCTAACTTCCTACAATTCAACACATTTTGGCATGGGTCAATCTTATGCTATTTTACACATTTTGCAATAAGCACATTTCCTGCAATTCTACACTTATTGCCATGGGGCAGAGATAAATCTCATGCTATTTTACACATTTTGGAATAAGGCTGAGAGAATTTTGCATTGTTAAAGCACATTTCGTGCTGTTCTACATATTTTGCCATAAGGCTAAGAGAAAATGGTGGTGGGGGGGGGGTGGTATGCCAGTGCTCCTGTACTACTCAAATCCTGGCAACAGCGACTTACCTTTCTCTCACTGGACCCTTCTGATCTCCAACACCATGYGTAACCCTTCAGTTAACACACACAGCTTTTTCCACCGATACTACACATTCCTTTGTCTGATGTCCTCCTGCACACTTCTCACATCTAGACATCTCCCTCCTACACACTGCTGGAACATGACCATAAGCTTGGCATATAACATTTTTATTATTATAAATGTTTATTCAATTGTTATTAAAATTGTTATTGTTATTATTGTTGTTGCATGGTCGAGAAGGGACCTGCTGTGTATCTCCTGCATACAACTAATACAACTTGAAATGAAAACACTGTAATGGATTCGGGACAAAAAGTCWCACGGGATAACTGACAAATCCTAACTTGACGTCGTCAGGTAAAGACTCTGCATCAAAACTTAGCAGGACAGACAGTATCTTCTGTGTTTCACCACGCTCTCCACCGGGTCTGAGTCGCAGCAAACGGCGGGCGTCACAGACACCAGGAATCTTCCATTTCAGTTGGTCCTCCTCAACACTTAAAGCCACTCCAGTTATCAATCGTTTCAATGGCGCTCTGCTCCGGAGAGCAAAGCACGTCTTGTCCTGAGGCGCGTGGTGTGTCCGCTCCTTCTGGAAGGAAGAAACACAAAAAGTTACTTTCACCAATTAAACATTCCCCAACCTCTTCTCCACCWACCTTGACACCACATATAGATCAGCCAGAAGGCAAGGATRCGTTCTCTCCAAAACATCTCACTCCCACTGGGCCAGAATCATCCTTGTCGTCATCGTGACGAGGCCCAAACTCAGTGTTCTTCGCCGCACCTGCCACCTCAGGTCCTCACTCMTGTCAGGTTACATTTTCTGAGCTACGAGAGTAAGTTTTTTTTGTTGATCTGGGTACCCTGTTCTTCGCCAACAGCGAAATCGGCTCAAAACAACGGTGATGTAGGTGGACCAGGTGGAGTAACAAACAGGATTCTGTGTTTTTTTTAAAGTGTTTGCTCTCGTGATYAAAACYCATATGCCAGGGACTCCTGAGTGGGGCAGCGGTCTAAGGCACTGCATCACAGTGCTAGAGGCGTCACTACAGACCCGGGTTCGATCCCGGGTTGGATCACATCCGGCCGTGATCGGGACTCCCATAGGGCGGTGCACAATTGGTGCACACTGCCAACCCTACAGGTCACCTACAATGCCAGTTGTCGCAGAAAGGAAAGAAGAAGATTATCAGGGACCCCCAGCGTCGTTCGGGTCAGGGAAGGGTTTGGCCGGGGGGACTTTACTTGGCTTATCGCCCTCTAGCGACTCCTTGTGGCGGGTCGGGCACCTGCAGGCTGACTTTGGTCATCAGTTGAACAGTGTTTCCTCTGACACATTGGTGTGGCTGGCTTCTAGGTTAAGCGGGCGGGTGTTAAGAAGCGCAGTTTGGCGGGTCATGTTTCAGAGGATGCATGACTCGACCTTTGCCTCCTGAGCTTGTTCAATACAATAGCAATGAGACAATACAAAAAAAACTGCATAGGCCTACGTGCTTTATTTGCCTTCCCAAGTATAACTTGTTTCAAAATTCGAACATACACTTTATGGAAAAGACATGTTGTGTGTTTCTGAAGGAAGAACCATGTTGACTAAATGACCGGGTGGCACAGATTACTGTTGGATTTGAAAAGGGTACTCCTCCCTCACCATTTATACTTCTATTGGCCCATTTATAAACTAGGACCAAGGGGCCAGGTTTCTGGTTGGAAGTACGCCATCCCATGTACCCAGAGGAGACTGGCGGTACTGCAGTTTWACTAACACCGAGCCCTGAAAGACGATTCCAAWAGWTGCCCCCATAGAGAAGTACATTTTCACAATTCATAAAAAGTCCGTTTCGTTATTACATTTGTGGCAAAAATATCAGTTTAATTTTTCAATTAATTGTCTTCAATGTCAATTTTTTTTCATTTCTATGGTTTATTTCGTTGTGTCGCAAATCCTTCTGTTTCCGGCAATATTTTCCGGCAATTGGACGACTGCGTGCGGTGTGGAAGGAAATTTGCAACACAAACAAACATGGAAGAGAGTGCACATGACATAAAGCACGGAGACACGGAGCTCGTACATATAAAAGAGGGGCTACTTCGGTCGCATGGATGTGGTTTGGGTATGAAAAGTCTGACACAGACCAGAAAACAGTCCTCTGCAAAATATGCCGCAGGCCGGTCCCGACAACACTCTCAGACACCACTAACCTCTTACCACCTACGCAAGAATCATGTGAAACAGTACGGAGAGAGTCTACGGATGAGACCCAAAAAAGTACAGTCGAGTGCTCAAAACAAACCCCCGACTCAGGCGATGCAAAAGGCTTTTGCCCGCGGCACACCATATGGCAAAGAATCACGAAGATGGAAGGAGGTAACAGCTGCCGTTACAACTTACATCTGCAAAGACATGGCCCCGATTTACACGGTCGAGAAACGGGGGTTTCGTGAGTTTAGTGCCATAATCTCGACCCAAGTGCAAATTGATATGTGACGCGTATTAAACTTCTAGGGCTGCAATCCCGTTAACGGGATCGATATGACAACAGCCAGTGAAAGTGCAGGGCGACAAAATCAAACAACAGAAATCTCATAATTAAAATTCCTCAAGCATACAAGTATTTCACACCATTTTAAAGATACACTTCTTGTTAATCCCACCACAGTGTCCGATTTCAAAAAGGCTTTACAGCGAAAGCAGCACAAACGATTATGTAGGTCACTGCCAAATCACAGAAAAAACACAGCCATTTTTCCAACCAAAGACAGGAGTCACAAAAAGCAGAAATAGAGATAAAATGAATAACTAACCTTTTGATGATCTTCATCAGATGACACTCATAGGACTTCATGTTATACAATAACATATATGTTTTGTTCGATAAAGTTCATACTTTATATCCAAAAACCTCAGTGTTACATTGGCCCATGTTCAGAAATGCCTCCAAAATATCCGGAGGAAATTGCAGAGAGCCACATCAAATAACAGAAATTACTCATCATAAACTTTGATGAAAGATACATGTTTTACATAGAATTAAAGATAAACTTGTTCTTAATGCAACCGCTGTGTCAGATTTCAAAAAAGCTTCACGGAAAAAGCAAAAACCATGCAATAATCTGAGGTCGGCCGCTCAGAGCACAATCTAGCCATACAGGTACCCGCCATATTGTGCAGTCAGAAGTCAGAAATAACATTATAAATATTCACTTATTTTTGATGATCTTCATCAGGATGCACTCCCAGGAATCCCAGTTCCACAATAAATGTTGATTTGTTTCGGTAATGTCCATAATTTATGTCCAAATAGCTACTTTTGTTAGCGCGTTTGGTAAAACAAATCCAAAGTCACGAAGCGCGTTCACTAAAAGCAGACGAATGCAAAAAGTTCCGTAACAGCCAGTAGAAACATGTCAAACGATGTATTGAATCAATCTTTAGGATGTTTTAACATAAATCTTCAATAATGTTCCAACCGGAGAATTCCTTTGTCTTCAGAAATGCGATAGAACAGGCTCGCTCTCACATGAACACGCATGGTCAGTGCATGTTCAGCTCATGATAGACCTTACTCAATCCCCTCTCCTTCGGCCCCACTTCACAGTAGAAGCATCAGACAAGGTTCTAAAGACTGTTAACATCAAGTGGAAGCCGTAGGAAGTGCAAAATGACCCATATCCCACTGTGTATTCGATAGGCGATGAGTTGAAAACCTACAAACCTCAGATTCCCACTTCCTGGTTGGATTTTTTCTCAAGTTTTTGCCTGCCATATGAGTTCTGTTATACTCACAGACATCATTCAAACAGTTTTAGAAACTTCAGAGTGTTTTCTATCCAAATAGAAACTGGGACTGAGGAGCAGGCAGTTTCCTCTGGGCACCTTTTCATCCAAGCTACTCAATACGCGCCTGAAGCCATAAGAAGTTTAATGCCAAAAAAACATGCAAAACAGGCCTATAGACATAGATTAGGAATCACTGGCCACTGTAAGGACATGAAACACTAACCACTTTAATAATGTCTCCGTGTCTTGCATTACTCATCTCATATGTATAAACTGTACTCTATACTATTCTACGGTATCTTGGTCACTTTAATTGTGTAAATATTGCATTACCCATCTCATATGTATATACTGGTACTCTATACTATGCCACTGTATCTTAGTCCAATGCCGCTCTGATATATGTATATATATTCTTAATCCATTCCTTACTTATATTTGGGGTATATGTTGTGAAGCTGTTAGATATTACTTGTTATATTACTGCACTGTCGGGGAGCTAAACGAAACGTCCTCTCACTGTCAACTGCGTTTTATTTCTGCAAACTTAACATGTGTAAATATTTGTATGAACATGACAAGATTCAACAACTGAGACAAACTGGACAAGTTCCACAGACATGTGACTAACAGAAATTGAATAATGTGTCTCTGAACAATGGGGGGGTCAAAATCAAAAGTAACAGTCAGTATCTGGTGTGGCCACCAGCTGCATTAAGTACTGCATGGCATCTCCTCCTCATGGATTTGCCTGTGAGATGTTACCCCACACTTCCACCAAGGCACCTGCAAGTTCCCGGACATTTCTGGGGGGAATGGCCCTAGCCCTCACCCTCCGATCCAACAGGTCCCAGACATGCTCAATGGGATTGAGATCCGGGCTCTTCGCTGGCCACGCAGAACACTGACATTCTGTCTTGCAGGAAATCACGCACAGAATGACCAGTATGGCTGTCAGGATGAGCCTGCAGGAAGGGTTCCACATGAGGGAGGAGGATGTCTCCCTGTAATGCACAGCGTTAAGATTGCCTGCAATGACAACAAAGCTCAGTCCGGCGATGCTGTGACACACCGCCCCAGACCATGACGGACCCGCCACCTCCAAATCAATCCCGCTCCAGAGTACAGGTCTCGGTGTAACGCTCATTCCTTCGACGATAAATGCGAATCTGACCATCACCCCTGGTGAGACAAAACCGCGACTCGTCAGTGAAGAGCACTTTTTGACAGTCATGTTCTGGTCCAGCGATGGTGGGTTTGTGCCCATAGGTGACATTGTTGCCGGTGATGTCTGAGTGAGGACCTGCCTTACAATAGGCCTACAAGCCCTCAGTCCAGCCTCTCTCAGCCTATTGTCTCCCTGTAGCGCTGTCTTAGTCGTCTCACAGTACGGACATTGCAATTTATTGCCCTGGCCACATTTGCAGTCCTCATGCCTCCTTGCAGCATGCCTAAGGCACGTTCACACAGATGAGCAGGAACRCTGGGCATCTTTCTTTGGTGTTTTTCAGAGTCAGTAGAAAGGCCTCTTTAGTGTCCTAAGTTTTCATAACTGTGACCTTAATTGCCTACCGTCTTAACAACCGTTCCACAGGTGCATGTTCATTAATTGTTTATGGTTCATTGAATAAGCATGAGAAACAGTGTTTAAACCATTTACAATGAAGATCTGTTAAGTTATTTGGTATTTTAAGAATTAACTTTGAAAGACAGGGTCCTGAAAAAGGGACGTCTTTTTTTTGGCCGAGTTTATAAACACAAGCATTTCGCTACACCTGCATTAACATCTGCTAAACACGTGTTTGTGACAAATACATTTGATTTGATTTTTGACCTGTCGCCAGAGTTCCAGAGACTTTGCCTAGCTGACAAGAGTGGAGCTGCAGGCTGCTGATGTCACCAGGCAAAGTTCCCACACCTTTGCTGAGCAGAGAAGAACCCAAGACAGACAAACTGTGCAGAAAATCATGGGTATAGTACTAGAGCATGTATTTTACTATCTACATGTGTGTAGGTTTTGTCTGACTAGTACACCCTACTAGCTGTCTGACCCTACTGTCTTTGAGTGCATTGATTAAATACATCTTTATCAATGAATTTAGTTTTGCACTAAATATACATCCAGTAAATTAAATGTTCAGTGTCCCTGTGTGTCTGCTCCTACAAACACTATGAGGTAACTGAGCTGCTGGTGAGAAACGGGGCATTGGTCAACGTAGCTGACCTGTGGAATTTCACCCCTCTCTTTGAGGCTGCAGCCAAGGGCAAATAGCCAAGAGATCTGCTGATGCTCAAGGTTAGTCTTCCTTCCTGTGCCTTTCATATTAGCTCTTGAAAAATGTTTGATTGACAGAAGGCAACTAGGTAGCTTTTTTCCCTTCTTTCTAGTCAGTACCGTGCAATATGTGTAACGGTAACTTTTTACGTAAAATGCTTTACATACATTTTAATGCCACATCTATCTATCTCTGTGTATCCCCACCAAGAAGAACTATGATGATAGCATGTCTTTGGACACGGGCATCCAGGTCCTGCTGGAAGGAGATGCTGCCCTCCTAAAGCACGGGGCTGACGACAACAATCAGGCCTRATCTCCCTGCACAACACAGCCTCATACAGAGTCACTACAACGACAACAATCAGGCCTCATCTCCCTGCACAACACYGCCTCATACAGAGTGAGTCAATACAACGACAAKAATCAAGCCTCATGTCCRTGCACAACACAGCCTCATACAGAGTCACTACAACGACAACAATCAGGCCTCATCTCCCTACACAACACAGCTTCATACAGAGTGATTCACAACAACGATTACATCAGGCCTCTGAAAACGTTTTACATGCTGTATGGTTTGCCATAAAGTTTTTACATTGACAAAATGCATACAAAACATATACACTGTGACATTGTGGCCTATGTAACAGCTTGGATGTCAGCAGGCTTTAGAAGACAGTGTATGCATTGTTTTTAGTTTACAAAACCTTCCAGAAAACCATCCATCACATAAAATAGCATCACCCATACTGTGATGAAAGAGAGCTAGTGGAAAGTCTTCATATGTATTAGCGTGGATGTCATCAGTCATTGGGCAAGTCATGAGGATGTTAAATCATGTCCTCGGGTCTCTCTCGCTCCTCTGTCACTCCTCTCCTGTCTCTTCTTTCCTCTGTCACGTCTCTCCTCTACAGCACACGCATATTGTGGCCCTCCTGATCAAGTTCAATGCCCGTGTGAACGCCACTGACAAGTAAGCCTTCAACCCTCTACACAAAGCAGTTCAGTAGGTAAACATAGTGAATGTGTTATCTCTCTAGTTGCACAAGTGTTTGACTTACAATGACGTAGTCTAGTCACAATAATTCACATCTAATATATTTTGACACARATGGCTAYGGAAACCCCTTATCACCCAGTACCTCTCCCTCTGACCATATCRTCCTCCTTTCTCAGGCTGATGGTATCTCTGCCCTGTTGATGGAAACTATGCCCCCAGGTGCAGAGAGGAGGYATCACCAGCTCAGCTCATCAGTGTCCAATCTCTGGATGGGACAACAGACATTGCTTAATCTGCGCTTGATTCGGCCCATGGGCCACCCAGCAAAACTGACWAATTCATAAATCCTTTAGCTATTMTATTTTAACCTTTTGTGTGTATTTCATAAAGCTTGCAGGTTTTTACAATATTATTTATTTGTAACTATCAGACAAATCTGTAATCTTTTCCTGTAATTGGCCCTCAGGGCTACAATGTTAAAGAACAGTGGACCAGCAGCAATCAATATGAAGCCTGACACCACTGGAGGTGTTGATGGTATTTGTGTAGAACAAGAAAGAAAACAAGTAGTTAGTTAACAACAAGTAGCTCAGACAGCTCCATCCCAACATACTCTGTGGACTCCCATCCCAATCCTGCTGTATGTCCTGCTCGCTCATCAGGAGGTCCTGCTGAAGCTCACTAGTCTTCTCCTGCATCAACCCAGGGTGCTGGTGGAGGGAAAATAGACAAAGCAATGTGCTTATCACATTTTTTTCAGGGTTTGGGGGAGCACTTGGTAAGCCATCCTCACATAAAACATAACAGGCCTGGCCTATTTCTGTGTTTATTTCCCCCTTGGGGCAGTTATTTTTTCACAATGTCATCAACATAATGTTGTGAGTGTCTTATAGAATCCTGGTGAAGTTGAGAAACCAATAGTACAAAAATKTTTTATCAAATACTGTGTATGTCTATATATTTTTTGCTAATTATGTGATACAAGGTGACAGTATTGATWMCTAYACTGATTAATTGGGACACAACTCAWATTATGAGCTTGGTTTGTAAAATGGGCATATCATAACTGCATAAGTTTTTAATAACGTTTTCAAAAACTTCATTGCGTTGTGTCAAACAGAATATCATACAATGGTCTCCTGACGTGCACATATATAGCAAGCGACAGCACTGTCCTGTTATTCCCGAATAATTTACTTCATACACAAAATGTTGTTCATGTTTCCAGTGGTTGTGTGCATGGTGCTTTGTGCCACCATATTTCCCCTCCCCCAGTAATCCAGATCCACGACCCTGCTCTTATCTCGTGCTGGAATGCACGTTCACGCTTGTTGTGCTGCAGTGCTAGTGCCCATGTACTAATTGGCTCCTCAAACCTGACCTAACAAGATGTCAGCACCCACGAATCCGGTATATGCCACCGTCAGTAGATTACATTGGGGAAAAAACATCCGACCATCTTGGAGGCTGTRTAGTTCTTATTATAGCTCAATGGTTTTGAATCTGAATTTAGAGAACTGAACTTGAAAACTGAATCTCAATGCATCTGAGAAGTTGAATATATGAAACTTTGATCAACTTGAAATTATAGTTTGTAACTTGATACACAGACAATGAATGCAATATCTACCATATTGAAACTGAATACATAAATATTGAATTTGTAGATTCAATTAAATTGAAATAGAATTTTAAAACCGAATACAATATTCACTCAATTTAATTTCAAATCATGAAATTCAAGTTCAYTTTGAATTTAATTTGTGCATTACAAATTCTAAAATATTACATTCAAATTCAATATCCTAATAAAAAATTATGAAATTCAAATACATGTTGGCACTGAAATCGCTACATAGTAGACTTTTGTTGAGTCTGAGAACGAAATGTATATATTTTAAATAACATTCTTAGAACGTTCTTTGAATGTTACTGTTTTCTTGTTTTTTTTTTATGGAAAGTTTTCCTAATGTTCTGAGAATATGACTTTAAATAGAACCATGAGGAAACTTGTAAAAAAACGTTATGCTGAATTACTGAAATTCCCACAGAAGAACGTTGTTTAACGTTTTCTGGACTATTTGAGTACAATCCCAATGTCAAACCAGTTAGAGAACATTCCAAGAACATTAACTTAAATGTAATCATGTCCAAGACGCTTGGACCTTCTTTTTTAAAATTTTCTGTGGTATAGTTAACAAACAATCCCCCATAAAGAAAATGAGAATTAAAAACAGGTTCAGCCCCTGGTTCTTCGACCGTGATCTTGCAGAGTTACTCCATCTCAAGAATTGCATTTGGCGAAAMGCTCGGCACACGCATACTCAGGCTGACTGGCTATCGTTCAGGCAAATGAGAAATAAGCGCACTCAGGCTATCCYGAAGGCCAAAGTTAGTTACTTTAAGGAGCACTTCTCTCTGTGGGTCTAACCCCAAGAAGTTCTGTAAAATGGATAAAGACCTGGAGAATAAACCCTCCTCCTCACAGCTGCCTATGTCCCTCAATGTTGATGATGTGGTTGTTACTGACAAGAAGCACATGGCTGAGCACTTTAATCACCACTTCATTAAGTCAGGATTCATATTTGACTCAGCCATGCCTCCTTGCCCGTCCAAAATTTCCTCATCTCTCACTTCTTCTAATGCGACTATCCCCGATGCTTCTCCCTCTTTTTCCCTTGCCCTGCTAAAAGTTTCTCCCTGCAGGCAGTCACTGAGTCCGAGGTGCTAAAGGAGCTCCTTAAACTTGACCCCCAAAAAACATCTGGGTTAGATGGTTTAGACCCTTTCTTCTTTAAGGTTGCTGCCTCTATCATCGCAAAGCCTCTCTCCGACCTTTTTAACCTGTCTCTCTTTTCTGGGGAGGTTTCCATTGCTTGGAAGGCAGCCACATTTCGTCCTTTATTTAAAGGGGAGACAAGCTGATCCTAACTGTTATAGGCCTATTTCTATTTTGCCCTGTTTATCAAAAGTGTTGGGAAAACTAGTATTCTCTCGGGTATGCAATCTGGTTTCCGCTCAGGTTATGGATGTGTCAARGCAACCTTATATGTCACCATTGCCCTTGAMTCGAAGCAATATTGTGCTGCTATTTTTATTGACTTGGCCAAAGCTTTTGATACGGTAGACCATTCAAATTACTGTGGGCTGGCTAAGGAGTATTGGTGTCTCAGAGGTRTTTGGCCTGGTTTGCTAACTATCTCAGAAAATCTGCTGTCTCAGCTACTGCCTGTCACCAAGGAAGTACCCCAAGGCTCAATCCTAGGACCCACGCTCTTCTCAATTTACATCAACAACATAGCTCAAGCAGTAGGAAGCTCTCTCATCCATTTATATGCAGATGATACAGTCTTATACTCAGCTGGCCCCTCCCCGGATTTTGTGTTAAAAGCTCTACAACAACGCTTTCTTAATGTCCAACAAGCTTTCTCTGCCCTTAACCTTGTTCGGAACACCTCCAAAACAAAGGTCATGTGGTTTAGTAAGAAGAATGCCCCTCTTCCCACAGGTGTCATTACTACCTCTGAGGGTCTAGAGCTTGAGGTAGTCACCTCATACAAGAACTTGGGCGTATGGCTAGACAGTGCACTGTCCTTCTCTCCGCACATATCAAAGATGCAGGCTAAAGTTACATCTAGACTTGGTTTCCTCTATCATAATCGCTTCTCTTTCACCCGAGCTGCCAAACTAACCCTGATTTCAAATGACCATCCTACCCATGCTAGATTACGGAGACATAATTTATAGATCGGCAGGTAAGGGTGCTCTCGAGCGGCTAGATGTTCTTTACCATTCAGCCATCAGATTTGCCACCAATGCTCCTTATAGGACACATCAGTGCACTCTATACTCCTCTGTAAACTGGTCCTCTCTGTGTATACCCATCGCAAGACCCACTGGTTGATGCTTATTTATAAAACCATCTTAGGCCTCACTCCCCCCTATCTGAGATATCTACTGCAGCCCTTATCCTCCACATACAACATGTGTGTTTTGTKCTATATTTATATTGTATAWTTTTTTTAAATCCCAGGCCCCCGTCCCTGCAGGAGGCCTTTTGCCTTTTGGTAGGCTGTTATTGTAAATAAGAATTTGTTCTTAACTGGCTTGCCTTGTTAAATCTAAAAATAAATAAAATGTTTGAACTTTTAGGAAACGTTCTTTTAAAGTATTGAAATACCAAGAAAATATATATATATTTTTTGTCAAGTTCTTTAAATGTGCTGAGAATTTTTCAAAGCCAAACAACCATCCTGCACCAGTCCGAGAAAGTTGTGTATGAATGTTGAATGAATGTTGTATAAAAAATAACCATAGGACAACCACTCACCAAGCTCTAAGAAACATGTGGTTTTCAGAACGTTATGTGCTAGCTGGGCAGATAGCCTACATCGAATTCCCTGCACCAGTTTTGTTGTTGCATAAAGTAGACCTATGCACCTTTTTATTTATCATAACTGTTCGCTTGGAAGTATGAAGCAGCCCATATTCTACGCTTGTGAAATACGTTTTTGTGTGGAAAAATAGAGGTAGATGAGGCCAATTGTTTACAGCAGTCGTCATATTCATCCACAGCCTGCAGATGGCAGTGTTGGACTGAAAACATAAGGCTGAATTACCTGGAAGTATKTGGGCTTCTATATGTAGCCCTGGATGTAGTTGGGCTTAATGCTTACCTCAGTTTATTTATGCCATGACATGTTACCTGCTAGATTATTTACACATTCTTAAAGTTGTGCAAGTGTTATAACGTCACCTTGATTGCTTAGCAAGTACCACTTCCCCCTCGATTCGGCTCATACCTGGCTCGAACAAGTCACTAGGTTCTATAGCCACAAAGTTATAATTATGGCTAAACCAACCTATTTCTACAATTTCTCTTCATAAAATGTGATTTTAAACCTGACCCTAACCATAACCACACTGCTAACTGTACGCCTAACCCTAACCTTAAATTAAGACCAAAAAGCATATTTTGGGTTTTCATGAATTTCTACATTATTGACAYTTTTGACTTTGTGGGTCAAGAATTTAGTAGAAAACAACTCCAACTCAGGACCTCTGTTTTGCTAACACACGTGACCGSCCTCCTRGACAACATTCCAACGGTTTGAGCTACCTAAAAGGGACTAATTGGGTGGCTACATCCGTGCATGGCCGGCCCGCTCATTAGGCAGGATTAGGCGGCAGATTGARGAGGGCAGCATTTTCTGAGCTAAACTGATTAAGARACACACCTCCAACAACAACACATACAACCTCACATAATTCTGCCRCAAAACAATGACAATTTCTCTCYCAACCAGTGTATATGCATATGGGCGTTTTAGGTGAGAGCTGATGCTGCKCTGTGATAAACAGTGGCCACTTTGTCAATTCCCAGCTCGCATCTCCAGGGTGCTGTTGGAGAGACGCATCGCTGCAGCGCTACACCAACATTCTGTCCCAAAAAATGGTCTAACATAAATCATGTAGCAGATATAGGATATGGTAGAAAGAGTATGTGGCCTTTTCTGTAGCCTACAGGCTGGAGATMAAATGGATGACAATGTAATGAGACTGACATTTTTTACATCATGCAGGTTTCTATGATCAAATGGCCTAGCCTAAATGGCGTTCAATCTAATAAAAAATGTGCTGTCATGTTAACAAACAACAAATCCTAAAAACCGGACAGGTCAAAGTAAAATGGACAATATTGAACAGATAATCACAATTGTTGTCCAGGAGTTTTACCCCCATTGTCATGATCAGTTGTTTCAAGTTTTTATCCATACATTTTTGCACATTGCAAATAGGCTCACGATAAGTCCCGATAAAGTTGGGTAGCTGATAATCAGTACTTAAATAGCCAAATTGATTAGTCACAGGAATCAGGACTAATAAAGCCAATGCAACGGCCTGTTTTACAAACGTTGGGCCTACCACATGGATGGGCCTACCACATGGATGGTCCTACCACATGGATGGGCCTACCACATGGATGGGCCTACCACATGGATGGGCCTACCACATGGATGGGCCTACCACATGGATGAGCATTCATAACATTCCTTTGAGGCTGACATGGTAGAATACACCTCAGTAATACAAGCCGTTTTTTTGTGTTTTACAAACGGTAGGTTTAACATATAGATTCATACAATTCTGATGTCAAGTTGCTTYCTTAGCGAGTACCACTTAACCCCCAATTCGGCTCATACCTGGCTCGAACTCGGGACCTCTGCTTTGCTAACACTCCTTGACAATGTTCCAATGGTACAATTGGATGGCTCCATCCGCAACATGTCAAGCTATCTGTGAAGTGAGCTCGCAGTACGTCCTTAACGCCGTTACACAAACTGCAACCAGGTAGTCTACAACAGTACATACATAGTACAGTACTATCTATGTAACAATATATAGGCTACCCACTGTGAATACACTGTACCAACTTCTGTAACCATATAACTACATAGGTTTTAGGCCACTTGGTGTATATTGGGACCACACCTCTCATTGTCTCAACCACCTTAATAAGCTCTGGTTTGAGAAGACTACAGGTGAGTGCAGAAAGTAATACAGTGGAAACCCATCTAATCCTTTCAGTGGTCATGAGTGGAAGAAGACAATGAGGCCATGGGACAAAGGATTCTATAGATTATATTATGGAGACGCAAGGATGCCTCTGATAACTCTGAGGCAGTGTTATCATGCATTTCTCTCTCACACACACAGACACAAGGTGTCTGCTCTGTACTCATATCACTTTGAAAAAAACTACAACTGAATGGATTGCACTGCCCTGGTCAGGATGTGTATACCCTAGACAAGTACACTGAAGCTTTCAATTACAACCTGTAATGATACAGGGAGAAAAACAATTATTTCCATTAAGAGAACTCAGGGATCAGGCAGTTGTACTCAGCATTGATAGACGTTTGTCACTCAGCCCTATATAAAATACACCAACGAAAGCGTAAAGGTTCTTTGTGGTTGAGGTTTGTTGTTTTCTATCAGTTCTCCTGAAAATCTATTATAGTATAGTCAAATYTAAATGCCTATTTGCTAATTACATCATAAGTCATAAGGGCAGTYCATGTTGTGGATGGATAAACAACAGGTTTCCCCCTCCATCCCTTTTCTACTCTTTGGGGGCCTTCTTCTGGCACACGTGGAGTCTGCTGCTCATAACATGAAACCTACTGTGAGAAATGACTAATGTCACTGAACTTCAATTCATAATCACAGAGATCTGTCAATGGGATCCATAGATGTTTCAACTTGATTGCCTGAAGATCAAAATAAAATTCAATAGGGCGGTGGAGCAGTACATACATCGAGTTTAGGGGAAAACCTCAGGAGACAACCCTTGCTTTTATTCTATTGATTTAAAAAACTGAGGCTGAACACATATAGGCTAGACTATTATGCGCTACTGTATACACACACACATTGTTTACCACACATGTATGCCATTTCACATACACTAACAAACACAAACAACGATTATGATACTATTCAATATTCTGCCATATTTGCAGCCTACAACATTGAAGATATTTGAAGATGTATTTAGTTKAATTTACTTTAGACTACTTAGGTTATTAGAATATTACTAACATGGGTTAACACACGCAAATATAACATGGTACGAAAAAACATATTCATACTTTTTCAAATGTATTTTTAAAGTAGGTCAAAATACAGTGCACTTGCACATGAGTTGTGTGTGGTGTGTGTAGATTATAAATCCCTTTCCTACCAGGGCTGGGATTTCGTGTTAAATATTCAAAATGGCGGACGGAGGAGCAGCGAGTCAAGATGAGAGTTCAGGACCAGGTAATCATTACAGCATTTTACATATTCATACTTATATTCAAAAACTATTTATCTGAAACCGTTTAGCACAGAAGAAAGCCGACAACAAAATAATTTGGCACAATGTTGCTGTTGTCCGCATCATTTCAATTAATTCACCGCTAGCGGATATTTGACAGGGGGAAACAGTATTGCAGTGCGACGGCGAAAAATAAATATATATAAAAAGGCATGCCTACCTTTGTGATTAGACCGCTGTACGCCGCTACATATTCATACCGCTGTCTACAAATACGATTTAGCATATTTTATTAGTAATCGGCGACGTGACTGTTGTTTTTATACATGCCATATTCAGATATTGCTCAAATACTGTAGCTGTGCTAGCTTSATACGGTGGTTAGCCTGGCTGCTATAGCTAGGCGATCGGCTTTGTGTTGATGCTTATTATTGTGGCGTGAACCTTCTTGGAGGATGTTTGCATATTCATTTTTTTTTTCACCAACAGTCAGCGGCTGCGCGTACTACACGTTACAGTAACATAATAGAAAGCCGAGAAGCTAACTTGCTTCATGTCGTATGGCGATTTTATATGCCTATTCTCCCCAGCCTTTGTGTTCGGTGCAGTGTTGTAGCTGTTGTGTTATTCATGTGGGCCTGTCCGACCATAGAGAGAATGCGGAGTTCAGCATATTCCATTAACTATTCGACATATCGCGTTCGACGCAAAATATGTCAACCCTTTTAGCTTGCCAGTTATAGACAATGKCAATTTCTCATGTTTTTAGATTAAAAGTAGGCTAAAACATATTTTTTTCATCCATGGTAGGCAGCTACAATCTGCCCATTTTCAGCACCTAATGCGTGAACTAGTTTCACTGACATCAACAACAGCACTACTTTTCTTTAGCATAAAAGCRCTAACTCATTATGAAATGTTTAACATATATTGTCGTTTTTAGGACGTATTGGTCAAACCCTTTATGAAATGTTTAGCATATATTGACGTATTGGTTGTGCTGCCTACCTCCTGGGTGTTTTAGCTTTAGTGATGAATAAACGAGTTTGACTATTTATTTTTAGCCAAAATATAGCTAGCTAAAATAATTACATAAAGGCTGTTCCTGCCACCTTAAATGCAACTAATAACATTCACGGTCGACATGAGAGAATTTGACCAGGGGACCTGCCCTGCTCCAAATAACCGAGAACAACTGATACAATTGTATATTTTGCTGCCGCCATTGTCTCGARTTTCGCTATGTGGTTTTCTGAGTTTGGATTAAAGATTTGAAGTTTCGCCCCAAACGCCCGACTCYCTCTTGTCTTGATTTATCTTGTGTGTGCGTCTGCATGGGTGGCGTTTGTTTACGCAGTCTGAATATATTAAAAACTTCATTAGAATGCCTAATTCGGGGAGGTTTCCTATATTTAAAAACAGTGCAGTCGATCTCTCCGCCTCTCTCGTTTAGAATGAATCACGTCTTCAGTATAGGTTTTGAATGCCGTTTTTTAACGATCCGTGTCCGAGAAGCTTAGTTTACCTGTGRCAGGTAGCGAGGCCCATTTCCGGGGCAGAAGAGAGGCACAACCCATTAATGTTCTCGGTCTCATTTTGATGAAAGGGCAGCCAACTGCTCCCACCCATTTTCTTTTCACATTCCGCTGTTTCACCGTGATAATAAACACTCCAGATTAACACACAGAGTTGCRGAAGTAACCTACAAATTGTTTGCTCTCGATGTGATGTATTTTATGATGAACTTGATGATGAACTTTGATGAACATTCTATCTGGCCAGCAAACACATTTTCCAAAAGATTCGTGAACTATGCCATTTTCTGCTTAGGCTAATGTTTGTGTGTGTCAACATTTTAGTTGTTGTTTACATTCCTCTTATTAAACAGAAGCTTATCGCTGTGTTGTGAAACCASGCTGTCTGTAAAACATCACTTGGGGGGGTCAATTTATTTTTTTGTTGCTTTGGGAAGGATACTGTGTTCCCCCCCCCTGGTTTACATTCACTAGCAGGTTTGACTATATCATTTCTTCCATCCTAGCCAAAGTTCCTCATCTACTTGTATGCGCCTCCCCTATAGCAAGGAATTTTGGTACTCTGTCTATCCTACACTCTATCACCATTCATAGTGACAATAGTGGTAGGTGGATTGTTTGTCCAGATCTGCAATAGGCTAACTAGCAATCATACCACACATAAAAACATTCAAAGCTGCATCAATTTTCAATATGAATCCACAAGAACAAATAGGAATAGCTGATAGGCAGCYGAGAGGCCAGGTGCATCATTGCACATGAAATCATTAAAAAAAGCTCTCCTATTGATCTTGTTTAGGGACAATACAATTATCCTTCCTAGGCTAGCCTACAACACCACAATACAATTAATAATTGCATTGTTGTTTTCAGGTGAGTACAAAATTCTACTCTAGGCTGCATTGAAAATGTAATTTGAATAACGGCACAAAGTCCTGTGATTTGAACGTTTAATTCCATTTGGATCAGTTACTCTCGACAGTTTATGAGGTCGAGAAAGGCACACAGTAGCAGGCCAGTCTAGTTGTATTTTCATTTCTGATACTGAGATGCGCTGTCTGTTGTGGATCATCGTTCTCCCAAATCGTGCGATAATAATGTGGCCACATGCTCCCGGCAGGCCCAGTTATTCAGGAAAGCTTAATGCTCTTTCTTCCTCCTCTCCAATTCAAGCGGCTATTCCTCGCGCACCTAGAACCTAATGCTTCAACATAGCCAAAATATTTGTAATTTAACTTTTTGACAAATACAAATATTCTCACACTTTTGTCCATAATAGTCTCATCATGTAGACTATACCTGCACTGTATCTGCGAGCGGTTGTGTGGGCATGTGGGCACATTCGCTATACCTACGTGACATTTTTAGTGACAAAATCATCAGTAGTCCTAGAGTTGAAAATGCAATGGAAACCCTTTTAAATTGTATTTTTTATTTTGAACATGAGAATTTAATTGAAAAATATATTTTTTTTGTGTACTATGTATTTACACACTGACTTTTATCCGCAACAAGTTAATTTGATGGAAACAACTCTTTATTTATTTGACCAAGTTTGACATTTTTTGTCATTTTTTTGTTGTTGGGCGGGTTACAGGTACATTATCCATTATAAATGTTTACGTTTATAACATGTACTCATAGGCTCCCACTCAAAAGAAGGGAAAAAAATCAGGAATACATAGAGAGTTTAAGTAAAGATTTCAGTATAAACAGGAAAAGAAAAGAAAAACATGTGGGCTCCACTCCCAACCTTCCATTCCCCCAACTTCCATTCCCCAACCTTCCTTCCCCCAACCTTCCATTCCCAACCCCAACTTCCATTCCCACCAACCCTCCAACCCCAACTTCCATTCCCCAACCTTCACCCACCTTCCATTCCCCACCTATCCATTCCACCTTCCATTCCCCCACACTTCCATTCCCCAACCCCAACCTTCCATTCCCCAACTTCCATTCCCCCAACCTTCCATTCCCCCAACCCCAACCTTCCATTCCCCAATTCCTTCCCCCAACCTTCCATTCCCCCAACCTTCCAGTTCCCCCAACCCCAACCTTCCATTCCCCCAACCTTCCATTCCCCCAACCTTCCATTCCCCCACCTTCCATTCCCCCAACCCACTCCATTCCCACAACCTTCCATTCCCCAACCCCAATTCATTCCCCAACCCAACCTTCCATTCCCACCAACCTTCCATTTCCCACATACCTTCCATTCCCCCAACCCCAACCGTCCATTCCCCAACCTTCCATTCCCCCACCCAACCTTCCATTCCCAAACCTTCCATTGCCCCAACCTTCCATTCCCCCAACCCCAACCTTCCATTCCCCCAACCTTCCATTGCCCAACCCTTCCCTTCCCCCAACACCTTCCATTCCCCGACCCACCCACCAATTATGTCTCCATCCAAAGATTAAAATAGTTATATATAGTGCTGCCTGCCAGCAATAATTGTCACTGATTGACAGAGAGATTCACAGAGCTATCATCATTAATTAACATAATAGARACAAAGCATTGAATATTTACATTCATGCACTTCAAAATWAATMTTGTAACTTTTCCCCAGAAGTCTTTATCTGCAGGGCATTCCCACATCACATGTGCCTACCTGATTTAGGGGACACAGTGACGAGTTGGGGGAAATTTCARTGTGAAACGTTTCCTTGGTGTTAAATACAGTCTATGAACGAACTTAAATTGTATAAATTGACGGTTCGGATTACGGAATACCAAGGTCATATTTTTCCATATTCTGTTCCAGTTAAAGGGTTGTTCAGATTCAAWTAGATCTGTGGACCATACTTTTTTAATGGCTAGCTTAGAATATGAGCTTTCCAAAAGTTGTTTATACATTATAGAGATCAGTCCTTTCAGGAGCCCAGATATATTTTTTAAAATAAATCCCATCATTGGATGGTTCGGTAGTTGGGTTTCCCAAGGGACTCCACAGGGCAACAGAGATTACCTAAATTGTAAATATAGAAAAAACGGAGTTCCCTAGTAATGTGTATGTATCTTTAAAATCTTGGAATGTTCTCAAACCATTACTGTCCATGATATCTGCAAGTGCACGGATTCCACATTTGGACCATTGGGGGAATGCAAAAGGAAATGATGTTAGCAATAATAGGACCAAAGCAAAGTTTACATTGTTTAAGGGATATATCAGTGAAGACCACCTCTTCCAGGGCAGTAGGAGACACCATATTTCTCMCTATACTCAGCCAGYTGGCAGAAAAATAATGTCTGAAATACAACTCTGATGGGAAAATGTACATATCGTTTGTTGTAAATATATTTTWGAATATTRGCATGAAATTCGGTCGACAATTGGATTCAAACCTAGCTATAGACACCCTAAAGACTCTGGCAATTGCGCTAGTCCGGTGTCACTTTSATTATGCCTGCACATGAATGGTTCACRAGCAACCGCAAACATCTAAAGAATAAGCTCCAGATCAGCCAAAACAAGCTTGTAAGAATTGTACTTAAASTCATCTGGATGTTGAGCATTTTAAGCAGCTAGGCTGGCTATCTGTGGGAAAAYGACTAGTATTAATTTACCTTGGTCTAGTCCACAGAATTATCACGGACTCAGCCCCCAGGTAACTATCCAACTATTTTTCCCCCCATTTTTTAGAGATGTCTACCAGCATAATACTGGAGCCAGAGACTTTAATATTCCCTGTTTTAAATATAAGAGTTTATCTGGTAAGAACACATTTTTATATTCCGGTGCTGTTGAGTGAAACAAACTACCACAGCAACTCAAAGCCATACCAACCATAACCACTTTWAAAAAATAATGTCAAAAGCTGGCTGATGGAGCCTTTTTTGAATGTATCGCTGTAATGTGTCTGTATCTATGTAGGGAAAGGGGGATACCTAGTCAGTTGTACAACTGAATGCATTCAATTGAAATGTGTCTTCCACATTTAACCCAACCCCTCTGAATCAGAGAGGTGCGGGGGCTGGCATAATATACATCCCCAGCACCCGGGGAACAGTGGGTTAACTGCCTTGCTCAGAGCCCGGGGAACAGTGGGTTAACTGCCTTGCTCAGGGCCCGGGGAACAGTGGGTTAACTGCCTTGCTCAGGGCCTGGGGAGCAGTGGGTTAACTGCCTTGCTCAGGGCCCGGGGAACTGCGCTAACTGCCTTGCTCAGGGGAAGAACAACAGATTTTTACCTTGTCAGCTCGGGGATTCAATCCAGCAACCTTTCGGTTACTGGCCCAACGCTCTAACCACTAGGCTACTAGGTATCTCTGTTATTGTAAATGTATTTATGTAAAAAATAGGGACCACAATGGAATTAAGTCCCCACCTTATTGTGCTATCCCAGTCACTTAAAAAATCTTTGTACTGTGTATATATACAGTACCAGTCAAAAGTTTGGACACACCGACTCATTCCAGGGTTTTTCTTTATTTTCACTATTTATTATATTGTAGAATAATAGTGAAGACATCAAAACTATGAAATAACACATATGGAATCATGTAACCCAAAAAGTATTAAACAAATCAAAATAATTGTATATTTGAGATTCTTCAAAGTAGCCACCCTTTGCCTTCATGACAGCTTTGCACACTCTTGGCATTCTCTCAACCAGCTTCATGAGGTCGTCACCTGGAATGCATTTCAATGAACAGGTGTGCCTTGTTAAAAGTTAATTTGTGGAATTTCTTTCCTTCTTAATGCGTTTTAGCCAATCAGTTGTGTTGTGACAAGGTAGGGCTGGTATACAGAAGATAGCCCTATTTGGTAAAGGACCAAGTCCATATTATGGCAAGAACGGCTCACATAAGCAAAGGGAAACGACAGTCCATCATTACTTTAAGACATGAAGGTCAGTCAATCCGGATCATTTCAAGAACTTTGAAAGTTTCTTTAAGTGCAGTCACAAAAACCATCAAGCACTATGATGAAACTGGCTTTCATGAGGACCGCCACAGGAATAGAAGACCCAGAGTTACCTCTGATATAGAGGATAAGTTCATTAGAGTTACCAGCCTCAGAAATTGCAGCCCATATAAATGCTTTACAGAGTTCAAGTAACTGAAAGGAGACTGCCTGAATCAGGCCTTCATGGTCGAACTGCTGCAAAGAAACCACTACTAAAGGACACCAATAAGAATAAGACACTTGCTTGGGCCAAGAAACACGAGCAATGGACATTAGACTGGTGGAAATCTGTCCTTTGGTCTGATGAGTCCAAATTTGAGATTTTTGGTTCCAACCGTCGTGTCTTGTGAGAAGCAGAGTAGGAGAACGGATGATCTCCGCATGTGTGGTTCCACCGTGAAGCATGGAGGTGTGATGGTTTGGGTGTGCTTTGCTGGTGACACTGTCAGTGACTTATTTAGAATTCAAGGCACACTTAAACAGCATGCAAATATAAAATATATTTTGATTTGTTTAAAAACTTTTTTGTTACTACAGTGTTCTGGGCGGCAGGTAGCCTAGTGGTAAGAGCGTTGGACTAGTAACCGAAAGGTTGCAAATCAAGTCCCTGAGCTGACAAGGGAAGATATCTGTCATTCTGCCCCTAAACAAGGCAGTTAACCCAATGTTCTCCACCATCATTGAAAATAAGAATTTGTTCTTATTCTGAACTTGCCTAGTTAAATAAAGTGAAAAGGAAAAAAGAAGATTTCCATATTGTTTTTCATGAGTTTTGAAATGTCGTCACTATTATTCAACAATAGTAGAAAGTGTTACAAAAACTCATTATTTGTACTAACTTTTGACTGACACTGGTATGCATTTTTGTAAACTGACAAATACAAATCATATCATGGGGTAGG
>NC_036839.1:40422698-40423689 GCF_002910315.2 Salvelinus sp. IW2-2015 | reverse complement strand
CTTACAAGGTAGGGAGGGATGTATTTTCTGTTTGTCGCGATTGACATACAGTAGTCTATTTATTGTGGTGTTGAAAATGCAAACCATTATATTGTGTGCTTGAAGTTTGTTAAATTGGTTGTGTGGTGCYTTGGCGTAGAAACCTGTAGGTATATTTTKTAAATATAACATCAAAATGTTGAAAATCAGATTTCCCCCTAGCTGATCATTGTATGCTGCCGACTCTGTTCGTAGTGTAGGCATACCAAAACAGGTAGGTAGAGTAGGCTTGTCTGTGGTGATCGGCGAACCCTCAACCTTCTGGCTCATAGCCCTGCGTGGCATCGATTGTGTGACAAAAACATGCTGAAGGGGTGAAGACGATATCCACATTTATAAACACAGGGTTGCTACAATAGTTATTTGTTGTCGTGAACATTATTTTGAGTTAATTCTATGAGGGGGAGGGTGTGCAATTATTTTACAGTGCAAAGGGGAGGTCATGAAAATGTTTTTTATGTTGGGGAGGGGGGTGCCTTTTTTCCCCCGAACAACTTTAATTGGACCAGTGCCCTCCCCCCAATAAATGTCTATCTGTCCCTTATTTTCTTCCTTGGGAAGCATTATATGTCCTTTGTAAAAAAAAAAATTTTTTTGTTTGTTTTTGTTTTAAAATACCCTAATTATGAACTAAGCTACTTTTTTTTGGGGGGGGGGGGTGATTTTCACATTCACCCTCCTTACTTTCTCCCAGTTTTACATCTCCACCACCCCCATTCCATCCCGAGAGTTCTGAACATGAATATTCATGAATGTAAACATAGTAATCGTGAATAATGCATTATGTTCAGTAATAGATGCAGGGCATCAGAAAGGTGTGCATGAAGTACATACAGACAAGCTGTTCTAGAGTGGGAGTTAGAGAGGAGCATGTCATGTGCAGATAGAGATGTTCTGTAAATGACTCGAATCAGACAGATAGTAAAGGGCATTTCCATGTAAAAGGACACAT
>NC_036839.1:40411885-40416709 GCF_002910315.2 Salvelinus sp. IW2-2015 | reverse complement strand
AGCGCAGGGGTTACTGTGGAAACAACATTCAGTTATTGTGTCGTTCATAATTATAAGTGTTTCTATTTGTATAAACGTTGATAATACATTTTGATCTTCATTTGTGCCAATAAGCAGCAATCAGATCCACCGCATTGCATGGAACCACTTGACTGGGACTTGCTTATGAAAGCATAAGGCAACGGTTGCCGTCCGTTCGTCTTGTGTCAAGTTCCTGGTGGAATGAGAAACACTCTCACACAAATGGGAGCAAGTTGCAATAGAGACATTATGCGTCACGGGAGGGCAAGACACGGGCCCGTCGAGCTTCAGAACAATACATCCACAAACCCACCTAAGTGCCCATTCATGTTGAACGTTTTCCAGCCGCCACCTGAGACTCGCTGCCAATAAGACTACTTATGATTAATTTTTCGAGAAGCAACGAGATAATTTGTCGGTACCCTCGTGTAATTATCTAAGAAATATTGACTGTGATCTGTTAAGTCCGTTACCCAAAAACTCCCATATCTTAGAGTTATTTTCTAATTCCTCTCCATCATTAGGAGGTAGGATAATACAATTAGAGTCAGCTGGTAGGTAATGGTGATGGGAGCCTACCGATTAGTATAGTGATTTACTGGATTCCAATTTGTTATGAATTATTAAGTGATTAAAAACTCCTGTTTTTCTAAAGGAATTACAAAAAAATCTACAGAACTTGGTTCTCTATCAGTCTACAACCACAATAGTCACAATAGTCACAATAGTTTCTGCCGGTAATAGTCATGCAAATAACTGCCGGTCTCAAGGTAATTGACCGTTAATTAACATAAACACGTTTAGCATCTCCAGGCCTCCACGCATTATGTGCACCTTTGGAACATCTACATTTTAAYAAGTCTAGTGAACACCATCACAATAAATTCACAATTTATTTTAGTCAGGTCTAAAGAAACATGATATGAAGAAAATGTATTTCACTTGAATAGAATGTGAGTTGGCCTACTGTATGTTATCTGGCTATGCGCCATGTCATAGGCTGTAATCTAATTAATTTAGCAGAAGATATGCTTATAAGTGCCATTATTTTATATAAAATTATTTTTTTAGTAAGACGAATAAAATAGAAAGGATATTTTTCCCATTCCACAGTGAGTGTTATTATAAAGTTGCCATGTTGAGCGTAAAAGGGATCATTTGAAACAGGTCCTATATGCTAGATTTAGAGTTATTTGGCTACTTTAGTTGTGAATGATACAAACCTTAGAATGTCTTAGAAATCAAAACATATATCGGCGGCATGATGCGACTAAAGGATATTGATGACTTGAGAAAGTCACAAATAAAGCTGCTGCTCTGTTCCTTGCCTCAGGCTCCATACGCTGTTCTCTCATCAAGTGATCATATTTTCAATCATCAGACTATTCTCAATTTAATCTGGTCTTTACTAATATGTAAAATTAGTTTAGATTTAGAATAGCCCATTATGAAATGGGCAGGGGGGAAAAGACATCATCCATATGCACTCTAATAACGAATGGAGGCRGCTATCCCGCAGTTAGTTTTTCAATCATGCTGCGTAGGCTACTCAAGTTTTATAGCGGAGCATGTGCTTAATATGAACAGCTGAGAAATAAATATAGCAGCAGGTGGGATCCTCTTCTTTTTAGTGGCAACCATCAAACTCTGCTTTCACATTGCACATAGAAATGTCTGGGCTTATAGGAACACTTTTACTCCATGCATCAACCACTGTTTGAGGAGCATGCAGCCTCTTGCTGTATAACAGCTGATATTCTGCCCAAACTTTGTATGCCATGGGCTCTCCAACTCTGTTCCTGTAGCTACCCAGTGCTTCATTTGGGAAACCAAGTGAAATATCTTTTGAGAAATCGATAGTAACATGTCTTTACAACAAACATATTTAATTAAACTGTTGACAACCCCTCTCTCTGTGCGCTCAAGAAAGCAGAGAGAGGAGGTTCTGGAAACGCACYGTGGTGAGATATTCTGMAGCTACAGGTAACGTGTCAGCCTATTAATTATAACAAATATAAAAAAATGCGCTATTTACTAGGCTATTCAAAATCAAATACAAGTTCACTATAATTGTAGACTAACTCCGTAAGCCGCCCTGCACAATCAATGAACCAACGTCATCGCCTAGGCCTATATGTTCTCTCCCAGACTCATGGATAAAAATGGTTGGTTCTCATGGTTTTGTGCGTAGCATAAGATAAACAGTCCATTCAGTAAGCATAATACTGAGTTCACACTCAAAGGTGATTACTAGAATGTGTTTAATTTTGCAGTATAGGCTAGCTAGACCAATTATGTACCAAAGGCATCTTAAATCTTTTATCATAATTTTTTTAACGTTTTCTTCCCCCGTGTGCGTAATATGCGGTAGGCTATAAGGTTATGTATTGTATTGTGCACAGTCCTTATTTGAATTCAGTTTTTTCCCCCCGGGCTTGGAATCATATACATATGTATAAGCTCTAATATGCATATGGGTGTTTTGAACGAATCATCACCTTAGAAAGCGCTGTCCATTTCATTGTTAGGCTTTGAAACAACATCCACAACGACCATGTTTTCCACTCAATTTCAGCCTGTTGTTCAACTTCTTTCCTCAACTTGATAGATCACAGTGTGGTGAGTTTTAAAAGCATGATACTGTTTTGATGATAAGTGTTTGATGTGATTTCTGATTGCATTTGATGTCCACTGGCATACTGTTATGTACAGCTCATAACTGTTTTCTTTGTGTTTCTGTCATCTGGTGGTCAAACCAAGAGTGTTAAAACAACCTAGCCATGAGCCCCCTCTCTTTCCATTTACTGTAACCAGCATCCTCAGCCACTGAGCACCAACTGACACCGTACGTCCATGGACGTTGAAAAGTAGAAGACATTTGGTCAGTCCACCCTGGCCTTGATGTTATCGTCCACGACCGGACTGGACCAAATCTGAACCTATCATATCAAATCAAAATCAAATTTTATTGGTCACATACACATGGTTAGCAGATGTTATTGCGAGTGTAGCGAAATGCTTATACTTATAGACTTGTGTTTCACAAGTTTGGATAGTACAGTGAGTAGAGTACAGTCCAATACAGTAGTACAGTAAAGTAGAGTATAGTACAGTAGAGTATATTGTACTGTACTGAACTATACTCTGCTTTACCGAATTCCACTGTACTGCACTCTCCTTTGCTGTACWGCACTGTACTCTACTGTGCTCTGCTGTGAAACTTGTAAAACATGAGGAGAATAACATTCAAATCCAGAATTATGCATTTCTGTGTTGTACAAATTAGGAACCCATCATGTAATTCCGTTACCGTAATTCCGTTACCGGTTGTAAATCCACTTCATTTACTGTAGTTCAATAAACACATATTTTTTTTTTCAAACTCAAGGTGCCATGTCATAGCTGACACCCCGTTCCTTCAGCATACATCTTTGAATTTTAATTCAGAGCAAATATTTAACAACGTGGTCGTATTAAAACCTGAGGGGGATTTTACCGTAATCCTGTTATCAAAGTTGGCATCGGCACAGTTCTTCCACTAAATTCGTTTTTTGTACAAATAACAAATATATCATAGCCAGAGAAAATATATAGCGTAGTTCAGGTATCTTTTAGAATGTACTTTAATCAAGGTTGCCAGTYGCCTACTCAAAAGTGAGGACAGAAATACATGATAGATAGGATCAGACACATCCTTACTCAGGCCTCTGCTTTATCCACACATTCTATAGCTCCCCATTTCCTCTGTTTAATTTTTTGGGGGGGGTAACAACTCTCGTTACTTGTGAGTTACACCAGCCTACCAACAGCTAGCCTACCTGTGACAAATGGAGAAACATTTGGTCACCGTAGTTGTAGAACAGTGAAATGCCTTAATGCAGACACTGTAACATGCTAAGTACTGTTCTAACAAAGTAGTTTAGGCCCATAGGCTCAACTCGACTATGATATTAATGGGAACTTAGCTTGTAGTGTTGCCGTGACTTCCATACCATGGGTGAAGTTAAATGTCAGTGGAATTTGAATATATACTTATTATTCTGCGCTCGCTATGCCTCATGTCACGTTGAATGTCTCCGTTCACATGAACTGTTCCGTTATATTCACTCTCAATAAAACCGCGCTAATGAGTTACCTATTTAAAATTCTCTCTGCTAAAATATTTGCATAATGCATTGTTCACGCTCCACATTTGGGTTTTGCAAGACACTAGCAACTGCGTTTTAAATAGAGTGCCTTTCTCCTTACTGCTAATGTGTGTTTTGATATTTTCCTCTTTGTTTCTGAACCCTTCCGTTTTCTCTTTAAGAGAGGTAGAGTAGTGTACCGGTTTGGAAGGAGGAAGATGGGGCCTCTGTAGCTTGGTTATCTCTATGYTATTTTTTTCCATCAACAAATGTAGGCCTACATGTTGTATTGATTGGTACTATTATATTCTGCAAGGCCCGCTTATTRAGAGGCAAGCACCAATATTCCACCCTAATTGAACCAGTATTTTAATTGAACCAGTTTCTGAGAACCTATTCAGGACATTTTAGTCATTAGCAACAACGACCTGATATGGCCTTTTTGGTTGAGAATAACATTGGAGAGTTGGTGGTTGAGACATACTTGCTATGGCTTTGAGAAGAGGGTTTAAATGTTGTAACCTGGCCTAAATCGGCCTTCTGAAGAAAATGTTTAGTCATAAGTTTCCTTGGCTGAAAAAGTTCTCAAATAAACTAGGCAAATGCCCCACTGGCTACTGTTTGGTTAGTCCTGGCCAGGCCCCAGCATGGCTGCTGTTTGGTTAGTCCTGGCCAG
>NC_036839.1:40403554-40407088 GCF_002910315.2 Salvelinus sp. IW2-2015 | reverse complement strand
CCTGTGACAAATGGAGAAACATTTGGTCACCGTAGTTGTGAACAGTGAAATGCCTTAATGCAGACACTGTAACATGCTAAGTACTGTTCTAACAAAAGTAGTTTGGCCCATAGGCTCAAACTCGACTATGATATTAATGGGAACTTAGCTTGTAGTGTTGCCGTGAACTTCCATACCATGGGTGAAGTTAAATGTCAGTGGAATTTGAATATATACTTATTATTCTGCGCTCCGCTATGCCTCATGTCACGTTGAATGTTCCGTTCACATGAACTGTTCCGTTATATTCACTCTCAATAAAACCGCGCTAATGAGTTACCTATTTAAAATTCTCTCTGCTAAAATATTTGCATAATGCATTGTTCACGCTCCACATTTGGGTTTTGCAAGACACTAGCAACTGCGTTTTAAATAGAGTGCCTTTCTCCTTACTGCTAATGTGTGTTTTGATATTTTCCTTTTGTTTCTGAACCTGTTTTCTCTTTAAGAGAGGTAGAAGTAGTGTACCGGTTTGGAAGGAGGAAGAGGGGCCTCTGTAGCTTGGTTATCTCTATGTATTTTTTTCCATCAACAAATGTAGGCCTACATGTTGTATTGATTGGTACTATTATATTCTGCAAGGCCGCTTATTTAGAGCAAGCACCAAATATTACACCTAATTGAACCAGTATTTTAATTGAACCAGTTTCTGAGAACTATTCAGGACATTTTAGTCATTAGCAACAACGACCTGATATGGCCTTTTTGGTTGAGAATAACATTGGAGAGTTGGTGGTTGAGACATACTTGCTATGGCTTGAGAATAGGGTTTAAATGTTGTAACCTGGGCCTCCCGGGTGGCGCAGTGGTCTGGGCACTGCATGCAGTGCTAGCTGCGCCACCAGAGTCTCTGGGATCGCGCCCAGGCTCTGTCGCAGCCGCCGCGACCGGGGGTCCGTGGGGCGACGCACAATTGGCCTAGCGTCGCCCGGGTTAGGGAGGGTTTGGCCGGTGGGATATCTTGTCTCATCGCGCTCAGCGACTCCTGTGGCGGGCTGGGCGCAGTGCGGCGGGCCAGCAGCCCCTTGGTTTCGACCACTTGGTGCGGCTGGCTTCCGGGTTGGAGGGCGCTGTGTTAAGAAGCAGTGCGGCTTGGTTGGGTTGTGCTTCGGAGGACGCACGGCTTTCGACCTTCGTCTCTCCTGAGCCCGTACGGGATTGTAGCGATGAGACAATATTGTAATTACTAGCGATTGGATACCACGAAATTGGGGGAAAAATCGGCCTTCTGAAGAAATGTTTAGTCATAAGTTTCCTTGGCTGAAAAGTTTTCAAATAAACTAGGCAAAATGCCCCATCTGGCTACTGTTTGGTTAGTCCTGGCAGTCCCCAGCGTGGCTGCTGTTTGGTTAGTCTGGCCAGGCCCCAGCATGGCTGCTGTTTGGTTAGTCCTGGCCAGTCCCCAGCATGGCTGCTGTTTGGTTAGTCCTGGCCAGTCCCAGCAATGGCTGCTGTTGGTTAGTCCTGGCCAATCCCAGCATGGCTGCTGTTTGGTTAGTCGGCCAGTCCCCAGCATGGCTTGCTGTTTGGTTAGTCCTGGCCAGTCCCCAGCATGGCTGCTGTTTGTTTAGTCCTGGCCAGGCCCCAGCATGGCTGCTATTTGGTTAGTCCTGGCCAGGCCCCAGCATGGCTACTGTTTGGTTAGTCCTGCATGGCTGCTGTTTGGTTAGTCCTGGCCAGGCCCCAGCATGGTTGCTGTTTGTTAGTCCTGGCCAGGCCCCAGCATGGCTACTGTTTGGTTAGTCCTGCATGGCTGCTGTTTGGTTAGTCCTGGCCAGCCCCAGCATGGCTGCTGTTTGGTTAGTCCTGGCCAGTCCCAGCATGGCTGCTGTTTTGGTTAGTCCTGGCCAGTCCCCAGCATGGCTGCTGTTTGGTTAGTCCTGGCAGGCCCCAGCATGGCTTGCTGTTTGGTTAGTCCTGGCCAGTCCCCAGCATGGCTTGCTGTTTGGTTAGTCCTGGCCAGGCCCCAGCATGGCTGCGTTTTGTTGTCCTGGCCAAGCCCCAGCATGGTTTGCTATTGGTTAGTCCTGGCCAGGCCCCAGCGTGGCTGCTGTTGGCTGCTGTTTGGTTAGTCTACTGTCCTCAGGTCTGCTTTGTCATGTCCTTTGTTCAGTCTCTGTTCGTCCTGGTCAATGGTGTGAAGTTTTTTGTGAAGGAGTGGTTGGAATAGTTGTAGTTGGGGAGCCGAGAAAAGAGAAGAATGTTTAGTTTTCTGTTGAGGATTCTCTGAGCAAGGCAATGCCACACGTRCGCGCCCTCTTTTTCAGAGATCTATCCACCCAAACAGTAGGAGATTTGGTGGTGAGACATACTTGCTGTGGCTTTGAAAAAGAGGGTTTAAGTGTTGTAACCTGGCCTAAATCGGCCTTCTGAAGAAAATGTAGATTTAATTCTAACATTGCTTTGACACCCCACTCTGTCAGTCGGGCGCCTGCCTGCCCGCCACATTATGTTCCAAGGCATGTTCTTCTACGCTGAATTAAAAAGAGAGAGGGAGGAAAAGCCAGCTGAACACGAAAAACGAATCTAATGGAATTTAAAGCTAATCTAAATATGCTAATCTTCACACGCTTCATAAACAGCCGATAGTACCCGTTGCCCCCCTTCTCTCTCTCTCTCTTTCTCTCAGTAGTTGTGCAGAGTGGAATGCCATAGCCATGAGGGGTCCGTCAGTAATGACAGACCCCTCATTAATAGCTCGGCCTGGTCTCTGTGTCTCCTGGGGGAGTTTGGGACCAGCAGTCCYAGACATTCTATTAGTTCTATTAGCGCCCTCCACCTGTCCATGCCAACGTTCCCAGACCACCGCCCGAAAATCCTCACACTGAATTCTGGGAAGTTGTTTCTCATCCTTTTTACCAGGCCCTCTTAGCTAATTAATCTGTTGCTTGCATTCTGCCGGTAATTGGGTTTGTTCTGTTCCCCTCCCCCTCCCGCCTATGCTGTTTGCCTGTTCTGAGCCCATCTCTCTTTTTTTCTTCTCCTATTCCCCTGTTTTTTTTATCATCCTCCAAAAGCCATCCAATTAATATGCTAATGAGATAATACATATTTATGGTGGTTTTAAATTATGCAGACAGCTTTCAGAGCCCGGTGTGAAACGAGTCACTCGCAGAACTTCAAAGCCTTGCATCGCTAACGAGGCAGGGCTTGATTTGCATACTGCTTTAATCAGCTGAATACTGATTATACTTCATTATAGAGTGGGGGGAGAGAGGAGAGGGGGAGAGAGCTGCCAGCTGCAATCGTTTATTTTTCCTTCCAGAGAGGGAGAGAGAGAGAACTTTTCCAGTAGTCGTGACAATCCTCGCGCGCACAGGAGACAGAGAGAGTCGGAGAAGAAGAGGGAGACCATTGGAAAGAAAAGAGAAAGGTAGAGAAAGAGAGAGGAAAAAGGTAGAGAAAGAGAGAGGAAAAAGGTAGAGAAGAAAAGAGAGAGGAAAAAGGTAGAAAAGAGAGAAGGAAGGGATGGGAGTGAGGCGGTAATCAAGGTAG
>NC_036839.1:40390750-40397471 GCF_002910315.2 Salvelinus sp. IW2-2015 | reverse complement strand
AGAGAGAGGAGAAAGGGCTGTTAGTCTAACCCTGTTGGGTTTTGTGGAGCCCACTGTGTGGGTTTGGGGGTGTGTGGTGTGGTGTTGTGTGTGTGTGTGTGTGTGTGTGTGTGTGTGTTGTGTGTGTGGTGTTGTGTGTGTGTGTGTGTGTGTGTGTGTGTGTGTGTGTGTGTGTGTGTGTGTGTGTGTGTGTGTGTGTTGTGTGTGTGTGGTGTTGTGTGTGTGTCTGGCTGGCTGGCTGAGTTGTACTGGACTCAGCTCGCTGACCAGTGGAAAGTAGAGAGGGAGGAGTGGGAGGGGCAGTGTGCCGACTGGACAGCCTGACGGAGGGTCTGTCCGGTGGAACCAAGCCTATCTGCTGCCTCTAGCTTATGCAACCATGCTGGAAAATAAAGGGGCACCAGAAGTGGGTGAGTCGTGGGGTCCGATGTAGTGTGTTTGTGTATGTGAGAGAGAGAGATCATCAAGGACCAAGTCAAAAGGGGTAAAAATGTACTCTTGCTGGGCTTTTATGGATGTAAARGCATGCTCCAGGGTCTCTGTTATTTGCCATTTGCTTGGTTGAGGATGTTGATTATCACTGTATTTAATGAGGCTTTCTAATAAGTTAGAAAATGTAGGCGCCCACGAAGAAATTTAGGCGCACAATGGAAAATATTTGAGGTATTTTCAAGGCGCACTGGTGCTCCTACATTAAAATTCCAGGTCACACAGCTAAATATTTAGGAGCATGTGCAAGTAAAGTGGGTGCATTGTAGAGCTCTATTACTGTGTGTGTGTGTTTATTAGAAAACATATTATCATGCTCTGTTGAAGGAGTGGGATGTGTCTACTGTCATTATAGTAGGGTAGAAGACATCCGATCTTTATAAGATGTGGGCTTTAGSGGCTGTTTTGGGATGGGATGGTGGGGGCGTCGCTTTTAAAGGGTCAATGACCGTCGAGTAAAATTCTCTCTTGTCTGCCTCTTCCAGATTCTAGAATGAGTAATGCGTCAGAAACGAGTAAATGTGGAATGGAGAGTGGGGACGGAAACACAGGTGAGTTACCTGTTTTGACCTGCTGCTTTGCTCTGCCTGTATGTAACTCCTTCAACTGGTCACAAACGGATAATGAAAAGGACCTTGGTTCATTAGATTATAAGTTCAGTTAATGGTCTTCTGTTTGAAAACCTTTGGTCCTTTTTGTTGCCCTCTGAACACACGCCGGGGTCTGCACACAGCCGTCTGTGTGTGTGTGTGTGTGTGTGTGTGTGTGTGTGTGTGTGTGTGTGTGAAGAAGAGAGGATAGAGTGGAAGCTATGGGTGGGTGAAGAGAGTGCGCTGAGATGTGAAAACCTGCTGCTGGCCCGGTGACGAGGTCAGCTATCGGGCTACCCCAGGTACTGACAGGGTGGGGGATGTTGAGAGACGCAGGGCATTACAATGTGAAGGATTCTGGGGGAGGGGGGGGTTTGATAGTGTGGAAAGAGGGGTTTTGCATCAGGGGTGGGGGGGTGTGTGGACGGAGTGGCTAGGTCGTGGAAGGCAGGTGTGGGTGCGGAGGAGAGATGCTATGTGAAACTGGGGTGGAAAGGGTGCTATGTGAACCGTGGGGGGTGAGAGAGTGCTATGTGAAACTGGGGGGGTGAGAGAGTGCTATGTGAAACTGGGGGGTGAGAGAGTGCTATGTGAAACTGGGGGGTGAGAGAGTGTCTATGGTGAAACTGGGGGGGTGAGATGTGCTATGCTGTACACCTCGCGGGTCCAGCGAGGTGATGGGGAGAGGGGCGCGCCTGATGCCAGAGGCTGGCCGGGGGAGGAGAGAGGGACAAGAGGGGTTTACCTAGATATGCTAGACATGCACTCAGTTTGGTGGGGACGGTTACAGGCTAACTGTGGATGGATATGAAGGGTAATGGTAGCCTGAGGGTCGAAGATGTATAGTATGGCTTGGATACAGGGATGGGTAGGGTGAGGCAGTGGGCGTGAGCAGAGACTCCAGAAGGACATTGTGGAGGGGGGTGTCGGGTATGGAAGGGACTAGGTTTTTGCTCTATATGTGTTGTGGGCGAAGGTATGGTGGAGGGGAGCGTTAGCCACTTTTTTTTTTTTGACATTGCCAAATTAAACTAGGCCTGATGAGGTTACATGTTGAAGGGGGAGGGTCTGAGAGGGTGGCTATGTGAAGGGGCCGCGTCGCATTGAATGATTGCTCGGTGGCTTAATGATCGAAAGGGAGAGGTGTGACATAGAGTAGCTCTTGTTATTAATTGATTGGAGGTAGAAAGCGAGCGTCGTTCGTAGTTTCTATAGAACGTGCTAATGTTGAACGCCGAGTGGGGGGGGGAGATTATGTCTGTGTAGAGGTAGGGTAAGCATAGAACTCATTCTTAGAACTTTGTTCTGACGAGGGAGTGAGATTTCAGAAAATCTTGGGCTGCTGGGTCCCAGGTCAGTTTTTTGATGTCCCTTGTGAATGCTAATGAGGACACAAACACTGCTACGCGCCTTGGGCCTGGGGCGCATAGGAGATGGTTCAGGTCTAATGTGGTGGGTAAGGACAAGTGGTCGAGTGAATGGGATGTTCGATGATGCGCAAGTCATTGACTGGCCTTGGTATGTAAAGGGGGAAGACAGGGATCGCTGAGGGTCTGAGTAGAGGAGGGCTTTCCTGTATATCGGTCTGGGTGGGGGCGTGGCGCTCGACGGGCAATGGAGGGAGGTGCTAATGTCGAGAAATGGGACAGGGGGGTCGGTAGAGAGCTTGGTGCTCATATTTCGCAAGTGAAATTGGGTTGAGGGTAGTGTAGTATAAGTCAGCCGGTTCATGGTCTTTTAGTCGCCTAAATGTGAAGGCGGGTGGTATTGAAGAGAGTTGGCTGTATAAGAAACTATCGGATAGGGGAAGGGAGGTTAGGGTGGTTGTAGAGCTCGCTTTTTAATTTTGAGCAATTGTTTATACGTATGTTTTAGTGCGATTTTAGGGCATTTATTTTGTGGACGTGGCGTGGGATGGGGGAGTGTGAGGGCACTCTATCGGCTGTTGCATCATATGATCGCAGAGAGGGGCGTGTTTATGTTGAGAGTTGGGCGCCATATTGTGATAGCGAGCGCGGTGGTGGGGAGAACGAGAGGACATCTTTCGACCAATGAGCTGACGATATAAGATGACTGTCGAGTAGAAGGATACATTGCCGTGACAAGAATGTCTGATGGAAGAAACAGCTCATAGTAAGAACTATTTATGGAATGTATTCAATGCTGTTTGAGCGGTGGAATGAGAAATGGTAAAGCTCGCATGGGGGTCATTCGCCTATGTTTTTGATTTATGGTGGTAGCTTCGCTTGGCGGCACGGGCCGGATCATTCAGCGGAGTATAGGATAATTGGATGTTAAGAAATGTAAAATATACAGGGTGGCTCGATTGCATTAAGAACATAATTTGTCTTTTGGGTCTGGGATTATCCTGTCTAACCCTGTATTTTTTTTGTGCAAGTTTAGGTGATTAGTTTATCGGATTGGGAGAGGGCTACGAAGTCGGGCAAAAGATGGGCCGGTGCTGTATTCAAGGCCAGTGGGTTGGCTTTACGGTATTGGTCTCTCATTGAATAATACGCCGGTTTTTTTCGTGCTAATATGCACATTTTCGAACAAACTCTATATGTATGTTGTAATATGATGTTTACAGGGTGTCAATCTGGGAAGATTCTGAAGAAGGTTTATGTGAACAATTAATATCTTTTGGTGATGATAACGTTATCGCTCCCGTTGCCGTTGAATTCAATGCTGGCGTAAGGCGTTTGCACACATGTGGTAATCTAATTGAAATAGGTAGAGGAATGTTGGCTATTTTTATTGTGGTTTTCGCTGTATGGAAACGCTTGAGAAGGGTGCGTGAGGAGGGAGTATGATTAGGTACGGGTAATGTCATCAAGATCTGTGTCTCGTTTCCATTACTAGGGGGGATGGGGCCGCTTTGTCTGAAATTGTTATGAAAGTTTATGATTGAGTAATTGGTAACATACAACGTTGCTCCTCTTGTGACGTTGAATTCTAGTCGGCTTTGGGAGGAGCATTTGTGATGGTGGCTGGCATGGCAAACTATGATTTATATGGTGCACTGAAGGGGGTTATGGCTAGAATATTTTTCTATACAAAACCTATGCTATATTAGCTAATGGGGTGAACAATAAATATGTTATCAGACATCGGGGGGCAATCTGATGGATGGGGTGGGGTTGGTTTACTTGGTTAGGAGGGTGGCTTATTTAATTTGTCTGTATATTTGTGTCGGAGGGGATGGGGTGAGGTGGTAGGGAATGGGATGCTAGAATAGGTGGGGGAAGGTGGGAAAGGAGTTAGTGGTGAGGTAAAAAAAAGGTGTAGTTGTCTTCTGCTAACGTGGTTAGCTTAATAGATTTACATAATATAGGTGTCTTTCCCGGTGTAAAACTGGGTGTTGAGAATGGCACTGGACACGAAGTGTATCTTTCATATGGTTGTATCGTTGGGAACACGCGTCTGGGTTTGGAATTTGAGGTAGTGGGCATCACTTTATGAAATGCCTGGGGAGCGGATTTACTTGTGGTGTGCGCACTTGGATGGACGTAGTGCAGTCGGAGAAGTGAAATTGGGGGGGTGGAGAGGTGGCCAGGAGGGGAGGGGTGGTGCTCTTGCTCGGGATAGGGCCGGAAGTTGCTCTCTTGAGAGAGGTGGAAGGGCGGAAGGGGTAAAGTGGTTTATATGAGCAGGTGGGAGAGATAGGCAGCTTGATGTGTTTAATGACTGGAGTGGAATCAGGTGGAGATGGTATCAAATACAATCAAACACAATTGTTTCCTCTGTGTGTTGGATGAAGGGTGCAGTGGTGTGTGAAGAGTAGCTTGCGCCGGTCTCAGAAAGTCATTTGAGCCTGGGGACTACCTCGGTCGGCAGGGGAGCCTGCCATTGTTCTAGGCCAGGTGGGTAATAAGTGGCGAAGAGGCTTCAAGGGAGGAGGAGTAAGGCCTAAAGTAGAGGCAAATGAAGAGAGGTTAGGGTGCCGTGAAATTATAAGTTTTGTATGGTATGGAGAAGCAAGCTCAGTATAAAACTACACATAGAAAAGTCAAAGATAGTAGTGGGGGTTTGTGTAAGCAGGCAGAGCGAATAGTATAAAGTATTGGTGCCCATGTTTCATGAGCTGTAATAATTACGAATGCCGCAGATATTTTCATTCTTTCTCTCAGGTGTATAAGCTTGGGAAATGGTTTGTTTAGGGTCCGCTATGGTTTGCATTGATAGAGATTATACTCAATGTGCTCAAGATAATCCATGCCACCTCACAGGTGTGGCATATCAAGAAACATAGATATAAGTGGGACAGGCGATGATCATGTGAGAGATTGCAGTTGGTGGGACAAATAAAAGAAGGCCACTTATAAGAAAGTTGGGTCGCAGTTTTGTCACACAACCACAATGCCACAAGGAAAGTGTTGACAGTGCGCGGGAGCCAGAGTTTCGTTGCAGAGAATGGGTGAATGTTAAGTTTTTCGGTACCATAAGTTGCCTCCAAGTTTGAATTGTTTGTAGAAGAATTATTGCAGTACGATCACTTATGCGCGGGGCTGCACGAGTCGCAGAGCTCCACGACGTGTAACGCGGGACCGCAGCCCAGGACCTCCATAAGGGCAGCTTCTTTCAGCCAACTGTGAGGTTGTAGGGAGATCTGAGTGGGGGGGGGAACTATTTCTGGGCTGTCTGTAATGAAAGCGGATTGTGTGGTGGAGGAATTAGTGGTAGGGCCTAAAATGAGCCCTCTCGGAAGGGCCCAGGGGCGCCGCAGGGTTGCTGTGCTCCCGACTGGCCCAAGGGTCACTGGAACCATCAATAAGATACGTAGTGGGGCTAATTCATTCATTTATCAGAATTGAGCTGATTTCCTGGATGAACTGGGTAACTCAGCGGGTGAAAGTTCTTTGAATGGGTAGTTAGCGAATGTTTGCGATTTTGGTATTTTTTATTCAGCGCTATCAATATGAGAACAGCCTATGAGTTGAAATGGAGTCGAGGGGTAAGGGTAAGGGGTGTACTTTTGCCTTGGCTCCATCAGTGGGACACTTGGGATGGAATGGCGGTATGGGGGCCTAGGCTGTTGCTCACACATGGCGGTGTTACAGGGAGTTCCCGGGTCAGCAAGCGCCCGCCTGGAGCCAAGGCTCGGGAAGAGCAGATGGCCGCCCTTTGTACAAGGCACAGAGACACAACAGAGTAAGAAAGCAGGAGAGAATTAAAAAAATCATTTGATTCCTGCCCTCCTGGCATCTTCCTGAGAAATTGTTGGTATGAAATGGGAGTGAGTGGAGGTGTCGGACTTAGGGTGAATACTATGCAATATATTGCAATGCCAACGTTTATAGACTGATTTTGTCCAAAAAATACTGGGAGATGTGCGGAGATTAGGGGGTTCATTATGTATTGGTTGCTGCATTCCCAGATATAAGCATGGAGGAGAGCCTTTCCTGTAGTTGTGACCTAATAGATGTGCGCTGAAAGTGATCGCTGCTCAAATATCCCCTCTTCGGCCATGCCGTACTCACGGGCCAGGAGTGAACTGCGATGACGCCATATGTGTGGAGAGGTGCCAAGGTGAAAGGGGTGGTGAGAGTGCCAAGTGAAGGGGGGGTGTGAAGAGTGCCCAAGTGAAACTTGGGGGGGCTTGTGGAGAGTGCCAAGTGAAGGGGGGGTGTGGGTGAAGTGAA
>NC_036839.1:40384293-40390725 GCF_002910315.2 Salvelinus sp. IW2-2015 | reverse complement strand
TGGTGTGTGTGTGTGTGTGGTGGTGGTGTGAGCTGTGTGTGCGGGTGGATGATGGCCCTACACAGCATGAGAGGTTCAGTGCAGTGTTGTTGATTGTCATCTAGAGGCTACTTTTTATTTTTATTTCACCTTTATTTAACCAGGTAGGCCAGTTGGAACAAGTTCTCATTTACACCTGGCGACCTGGCCAAGATAAAAGAAGCAGTGCGACACAACAAACAGAGTTAACATGGAATAAACAAACATTAGGTCCAATAATACAGTAGAAAAATTATATTACAGTGTGGTGCAATGAGGTAGGATAAGAGAGGTAAAGGCATAAATAGCCATAGTGGCGTAATATTACAATAGTAGCAATTAAACACTGGAGTGATATACGTAAAGACGATGAGTGTGCAAGTAGAGATACTGGGGTGCAAAGGAGCAAAAATAAATAAATAACAGTATGGGGATGAGGTAGTTGGATGGGCTGTTTACAGATGGGCTTATGTACAGGTGCAGTGATCTGTGAGCTGCTCTGAAGCAGGTGCTTATTAAAGTTTAGTGAGGGAGATATGAGTCTCCAGCTTCAGTGATTTTTTGTAGTTCGCTCAGTCATTGGCAGCAGAGAACTGGAAGGAAAGGCGGTGCTTGTGTTACTTCAGTGCTTGTGTTATGTCAGTGTGTGCATTATTTTCACACATGTTGATTTGTGTGTGCTATGTGAAACCTGGGGGGTGGAGAGTGCTATGTGAAACTGGGGAGGGGTGAGAGTGCTATGTGAAACTGGGGAGGGTGAGAGTGCTATGTGAACTGGGGGGTGAGACAGTGCTATGTGAAACTGGGGGTGAGACAGTGCTATGTGAACTGGGGGGTGAGACAGTGCTATGTGGAACTGGGGGGGTGAGACAGTGCTTAATGTGAAACTGGGGGGTGAGACAGTGCTATGTGAAACTGGGGGGTGAGAGTGGCTAATGTGAATGGGGGGTGAGACGTGTATGTGAAAACTGGGGGGGGGGGGGGGGGGGGGGTGAGAGAGTGCTATGCGAAACTGGGGGGGTGAGAGAGTGCTATGTGAAACTGGGGGGTGAGAGAGTGCTATGTGAAACTGGGAGGTGAGATAAGTGCTTATGTGAAACTGTGGGGTGAGAGAGTGCTATGGAACTGGGGGGTGAGAGAGTGCTATTGTGAAACTGTGGGGTGAGAGAGTGCTATGTTGAAACTGGGGGGTGAGAGAGTGTCATGTGAAACTGTGGGGTGAGAGAGTGCTATGCTGAACTGGGGGGTGAGGAGAGTGCAATGTGAAACTGGGGGGTGAGATAGTTGCTATGTGAAACTGTGGGGTGAGAGAGTGCTATGTGAAACTGGGGGGTGAGAGAGTGCTATGTGAAACTGTGGGGGTGAGAGAGTGCTATGTGAACTGGGGGGTGAGAGAGTGCAATGTGAAAACTGGGGGGGGGTGAGAAGGTGCTATGGAAACTGGGGGGTGAGAGAGTGCTAGTGACTGGGGGGGGGTGAGAAGGTGCTTGGTGAAACTGGGGGGGTGAGAGAGTGCTATGTGAAACTGGGGGGGGTGAGAGAGTGCTATGTGAACTGGGGGGTGAGAGAGTGCTATGTGAAACTGGGGGGTGAGAGAGTGTCTATGTGAAACTGGGGGGGTGAGAAGAGTGCTATGTGAAACTGGGGGGGTTGAGGAGCGTGCTGATGGCGGTGAAGAGCGAATCAAAACTGGGGGGTGAGAGAGGTGCGCTAATGTGAAACCTGGGGGGTGAGAGAGTGGCTGTCTGGGGGTGAAAGGCTGGAGGTGGGAGAAGACGAGGGAGGGGGTGGGGGGGGGGGGGGGGGGGGGTGGAGACAGTGCGATATGCAAAGGGGTGACGTGGTTGGGGTAGTGAGAGCTGCTTACTAGTGAAGAGGGTTAGTGTGAGAGTGCTTGTGAAGGGGGGGTGGTGACGAGTCGCTTCATGTGAAGGGGCGTGTGAGAGTGCTATGTTGAAAGGGGGGTTGAGAGTGTATGGTGAAAGGGGGGAGCGGAGATGCCTATGTTGACAGGGGGGGGTGAGAGTTGTGCTATAGATCGAAGGGGGGGTGAGAGTTGCTAATGTGACACGGGGCCGTGTGAGAAGTGCTGATATGTGAATGTGGGGGTAGTGAGAGTAGCTATGTGAAAACTGGGTGTTGGTGGAGTGCTATGTGAAGGGGGGGCTGGTGAGAGTGCGTTGTGCTGCGGGGGTGAGAAGAGTGCTAACTGCTGAGGGGGTGAGAGAGTGTATGAGTGGAAGGGGTGGGGTGGAGGATGATGAAAAGTTGAGGATGCGGTGCTGAGAAGTCTGTGTGGGGGGGTGATGGAGAGTGCTATGTTGAAGGGGGGTGTGTGACTGTGCTATGTGAAAGGCGCGGTGTGAGGTGAGTGAAGGGGTAGAGTGCCTCCAATGTGAAAGGGGGGGGGGGGTGAGAGTGAGATGATAAGCGATGGGTGAGGGTGCTATTTGATACAGAAGGGGGGGGTGAGAGTGCTATGTGAAGGGGGGGGGTGAGAAGTGCCTATGTGAAAGGGGCGTGTGAGAGCGTAGCTATGTGATAGGGGGGTGTGAGAGTGCTAATGTGACAAACCTGTGGGGGGAGAGAGTGCTATGTGGTAAATTGGGGCATGCTGAAGAGTGCCGCAAGTGAAGGGGGGTTGGTGAGAGTGCACCAAGTGGAAGGGGGTGTGACGAGTGCCGAAGTGAAGGGGGTGAGAGAGTGTCCACAGTTGATAGGGGGTGAGAGAGTGCCAAGTGAAATTCGGGGGGGTGTGACGAGTGCCAATGAAGGGGGGTGTGGAGAGTGCCCAAGTGAGAAGGGGGGTGGTGAGAGTGCAAGTGAAGGGGCGGGTGTGAGATGCAAGTGAAACTACGGGGGGGCGTGAAGAGTGCCCAAGTGACAAGGGGGCGGCTGTGAGAGTGCCAATGGAGGGGGAGGGCTGTGAGAGTGCCCACGGTGACGCCGTGGGTTGGGGTGTGAGAGTGCAAAGCTGAAGGGGGGTGTGAGAGTGCCAGTGAAGGGGGGTGTAGAGTGCCAAGCTGAAAACTGGGGGGGTGTGAGAGTGCCAATGAAGGGGGCGGGTGTGAGAGTGCCCAGTGAAGGGGGGGTGTGAGATGCCCAAGTGAAGGGGGGGTGTGAGAGTGCCAAGTCAAGGGGGGGTGTGAAGAGTGCCAAGTGAAGGGGGTGTGAGAAGTGACCAAGTGAAGGCGGGGGGTACTGGGGGGGTGTGAGAGTGCCAAGTGAAGGGGGGGTGTGAGAGAGTGCTATTATTTTCTTCGTCTGATGACTTGATTGCTTTTCTGTTCTCAGAAATCCAAACGAATGGACTGGACTTTCAGAGGCAGACGGTTCAGACCACAAGCGCAATCACCAACGCACACACACAGGCTCTCCTCCAACAGGTAACAGCGACACACACACACAGGAACAGTGCATTTAAATGAGTTAGGCGCTCTCGGTATCGGCTAGGAACAAGGCAGATTAATCACCCTGTATGCTAATTAGCTGCTCTGCGGTTGCTCGGAAACAGATGGCGGAGAATATGCAAATCTATGCAGAATTCACATGCACTGCATAACATTTATATATATTTTTTAAATTAACTTCTTCACTCACCCCCTCCCTTCTTCCTTCCCTCTCTCCTTCCTCTCGCTGTTCTCTGTGGGCTGCAGTACATTTCAAACACCCACCTCCCTTCCTGCTTTTCTCATGTAGATAATTTTCTGTTAAGACAACACCTTCAATAGGTTACCTAGTATTGAAACCCTGTGTTTGTGGATATCTGTCAGTAGGAGTGTGTTTTGTCTTGGTGTGTAGATGTTTTTCCACTCCAAGGTTGAAAAGTAAAGTATGGCTCTTTCTCTAGTCAAGAATCTGACAACTAGATATTTGGCTTCTGTATACAATAAGTAGCCGTCAACATCATTATTTATTTAAAAACATACCGATATGGTGTACAGAGAACAGACGACTTGTGATAAATGCAACGTCTCGAGACTGGACTAAACCACAACATGCAGTTGTAAAAGAATGCAGATATATTGGGACTGGAAAACAGTATTGCACTCAGTTTACAGTCAGAGTTTACACTTATCTGGAGTTGACTGTACCATGGGCCTGTTTCTATATGACATGTCTTCTGGGAAGGTTATCCTATCTATATGAGGTTATCCTATATAATAAAGGTCAAATAAATAAAACATGAGGTTATCCTGTATAAGGTTATCCTATATAATAAAGGTTAATTAAATAAAAAATATTAGGTTATCCTATATAATAAAGGTTAAATAAATGCACGATCATCTCCTTTTGTTTTGTTTACTAGCTAGACATTTTGTTCTGTAGTTCGTATTATTGTCAATATGGAGTGGCAGAGGTGCGCTTTTGGGTTTGTTTCTTGGGAATTTTCAGCAGGTGTTTGTGGTCAAGTAGTGGGTGTGGTCCATTCTCATTGTCGTGGTCCGTTCAAATTCCTCTGCGTTTCCCTTCCCTTCTTGCAGTCCATCTTCAGATGCCATAACGCACGGGCGGGAACTGACTGTGCCAGGGCAAGGGTAAATTTGCATTGTGAATACGCCAGTACTGATGAAGATGCCTAAGAGCATTGGGCGTCTACACAGGTAGAGGAAGCTCAGGCGTACGTACAGCTGACGTCCGTCCCTAAAGTTTGGCAGGGAATGGCTTTCAAGCTCTGGTAACATTGCACTCATGGATCGGTAGTACATTCAGTGACATTAATACACACACGGCCATGGCAAAGGTAAGGAATCACAGGCAATGCACGCACACAACCACACCATGCCCACGCAGAGTTACACGCAGAAGCACAATCCCTCCATCAGTGCTCAGACTGTCCCGGCACATAGGCTGAGAGATGGCTGGGCCTGATGGGCTTGTAGGCCTGTTTGTAAGGTCAGGTTCCTGCACGCCAGACACATCACACAACACAATCCGAGACCAAGCAGAGTGTCCGCCTATGGCATTACAACATTCACACACCCCACACACCACACACACACCACAATTTTGAACACACGTTTCCAACACACACACAAGAGAGAGAGGGTGTTTGTTATGTTCAATACTATTTTCCCTTGTTTCCTCTCCCTTAGTGACGCAGTGATTTCATATAAAGATAAATGATTGACTACCTTCATATGCCATTCATTAATTATTTCCTATGGTCAGTGTGATGAGAACTGGTTTTAAGAGTATTGGATGTAACTGGCTTGTGCATGCAGATCAATGCTAACTCCCCTGACATCCCTCACCTCCTGGGTCGGTTGTTGCGTGTGCGTGAAGCCCAGGCGTCATGCTCATACCGTGATCATCTTTCTGTCGGGGCTGTACAATTGGGGCCACATAGCACTCACATGTGACGTGAGGGTCAGACAGGCAGTGGGCTGTGACGGTTTCATTCAGTAAGGCTTCACAGCAAAGGATCATCTTCTGTCCAAAAGCGCATGAGTCCTTTCCTCTCCATCTCTTGGCCCCTGGAGCACGCCGATTCCACTTGCTCGTCACATGTACTGCGTTGACGTTGTATCAATTTGAAACATGAACATCCTTTGACTTTTGAATTAAATTAATCGTTAGGTACATACCTACTGTTTCTCTTGCGTTCTCTCGCTGTCTCTCTTATTTCTCACCCGGCTCCTAAGAACCCTCTTCTCCACAATGACGTCACGTCTCGCTTTCTATTCTCACCTCTCCTTCTCTCGCCCTGCCTCTTCCCTCCTCCTCTCTCCTCTCCATTTCTACATCATGTCCTCCTCTCACTCTCTCTCCCGTCCTTCCTCCTCTGCTCCTCTCCACTCTATCATGTCTCTCTCACTCTCTCTCCCCTACTTCCTCTCTTCCCCCTCCTTTCCTCTCTCTCTTTCCCTCTTCCTCTCCTCTCCCACTTACCATTGTCTCCTCTCACTCTTTCCCCTCTCTTCCCTCTTCCTCTCCTCTCCCGCTCCTTTCTAGTTACCGCTGTCTCCAGCGGCAGGCAGTTGTTGTTGAACAGGCCCAGGCCACTCCTAGCAGCAGCCATGAGGGCAGCAGGTCAGCCAGCCGCAGAGGCAGCATACGGGGCAAAGCATCTTGGCCTCTGACACCCCTGATTCAACAACTGCACTGTCCGCAGCCATCCCGAGATCACTCTGTAAGAAGATTTGCTAATCACACACGAGACCGGCAGTGTGCTCAGACACAGCACACACACAACATACACACACATCACTACACCACAGCACACAACACAACACACACACACACCACAACACACACCCACACACAGCAACACACAACACACACATTACAGAAACAGAGACCGAGACAGAGACAGGTAGACACCACACACAGGACGGTAGAACACACAAACACACTACATCTCACTAGGGCTAGACGGAATCTGCAGGGGGCAAGAGTATCTGCACCCTCTAG
>NC_036839.1:40316224-40384268 GCF_002910315.2 Salvelinus sp. IW2-2015 | reverse complement strand
AGACATGAGGTTATCCCTGTATAGGTACCTATAGTAATAAAGGTTATAAAATTAGAAAAAGAGGTTATCCTATTATTGACGTTATCCCTATTAGTAAGGTATGCTAATGTACTCTGCTTCTGTCCATTCACAGAACTCGGCGGCATTCCGACCTCCGTCCAGCGGGCGTGCTGCTCAGGCCAATCAATCATGCTGGCTGGGGACAGATAGCTGGAGTAAGTGGCATGTTGTTCTGGCTGCATGCTCTGCTGTCAGTCTGTTAATGTGTGTCTCTATGGCCTTCTCCGTCTCTCTCGCCTATCTGCCTGATCTGACAGACAGCAAATGCCCAGTAGGGCATGTCCCATGATGCTTCACCTGTTTTTGAGATCAGGTGAATTAAGAGATAACACAACACACAATGATCTAACACCTGACTCACACAAGTGTTCACACACACACACACCCACCACACACACCACACAATGTTACAGCCACCACTGACTTCACACACACCACACACACATGTCACACACACACACACAACACACACACCCACACACACCCACACACCACACACACACATTTTGATGGACATTGACAGATTTCCAACACACACACACAGACAGAGAGAGGGTGTTTGTTATGTCCAATACTATTTTTCCCCCTTGTCCTCTCCCTTAGTGAGCAGTGATTTTCATATAAACGAATAAGGATGGGCATTGATCTAACTTCATATGCCATTCATTAATATATTTCTGCTATGGATCGTGTGGATGGGAGGAAACTGTTTAAGAGTATTGGGATGTAAACTGCTTGTGCATGCAGATCATCTCAATCCCCTGACACCCGTCACGCCCCTGGTCGGTTGTGTGCGTGTGCGTGAAGCCCAGGCGTCATGCTTCATCCGTGTCTCTTTCTGTCGCTGTCAATTGCCACAACTAGCATCTCACATGTGACCCTGAGGGTCAGACGCCAGTGGGCTGTGACGTCTTTCATATACAGTAGGCTTCACGCAAAATCATCTTCTGTCCAAAAGCGCATGAGTCTTTCCTCTCCATCTCTTGGCCCCTGGACACGCGTCCACTTGCGTCACATGTACTGCTTGACGTTGTATTCATTTGACATGAACATCTTTGACTTTTTTGAAAATTAATCGCTTAGGACAACCTACTGTTTCTCTTCTTTCCTCGCTGTTCTCTTATTTCTCACAACCGTGCTCCTAAGAAACCCTCTCTCCACAATACGTCACGTCTCGCTTTCTATTCTCACCTCTCCTTCTCTTCTGGCCCCTTGCCTCTTCCCTCCTCCTCTCTCCCTTCTCCACTCTAAATCATGTCCTCTCTCTCACTCTCTCTTCCCTCCTTCCTCCTCTCTCTCTCGCACTCGTAAGCTCCCTTGTTAAGCCCGGCCAATTAGTGGCACGTGAAACTGAGCGCTGGTGGGTAATGGGGGCGCTTGCAGGGCGGGCCGACAGGCCCAGTCCAGCCACCATCGACCTGACCCGTCCCTCAGAGCTGGGATCGCTTAGGGACGACCGGTGCCTTCGCGTGGTACCACCCCGTGTGCTTAGCTCCTGGGTTTACCGTCCTGCTCCGCGCCCGTGCCCGGACAGCGTGGGAGGGGACCTTATGCGATGTGCGGCGAGACTGTCGGTCACCTGCAGTAACCATAGGTGCAGTGGAGATGACGGATGCCGTCGTTCTGTTGGTCGCTCCTATGTCGTGCCTGGGACAGAACGGGAGGCTGGTGTTTAGTATTTGAGGACCAGAGGTGGGAATATGGGAAGAGAAACTTGCTTGATTCCTAGCTAAATATGATCCTGTCTGCCCCTTTCCTGTGCACCTGTGAAGGTCAGGCAGACACGCTGGTGCTGTTGAGAGCATTCACTGTGGGTTCACGTCAGTCTGTGGCGGTGTGTTACTGGTCCACAAGGCTGGCCGTACTGGCCACCTGCAACAGGGAAGGAGAAGGAGAGGGTTTGAACACGGAATAGGACCAATCATGTGTGTGTGTGTGTGTGCTGTGTCTGTGTGTCGTGTGTGTTGGTGTGTGTGTGCCTGTGTGTTGTGTGTGTTGTGTGTGTGTTGTGTGGGTCGTTTGGTGTTGGGTGTGTGTGTGTGTTGTCCATCCACCAGGGGGATCGTAGGCGTGAAGATGGTTTTGATGGGCTCTGGCCTGTCCCTGTGTTGCTGTCATCCACCGCTGGGGGTGTTCGATCTCTTCTTTTCTGCCTGCGGTTAACAGAACCAAACCGCGGATCCCTCCTTCTCCATGTTGAGCTGGTCGGCGATCTGGTGATCTTCCTCAGAGGTAGGTTTTTTGGTTCTGCTTGAAGAGGGCAAAACCCCAGGGATTCCCTTTCAGTATGGGGCAGTTCCTGAGAGAGATAATCATAGAATATGAAATGTCACTCACTCCAGAAATCTCTTTTCTAAGGCCAAGCGGATGTGGTCTCAATGCTGGTCCTCTTCTTGCGTCGCGGTTCCAGCCCCTCATACCAGGCCGGGGAGCCCAGGGCGCTGGGTGCTAAGACAGGGAGTGGCCTGGTCAGAAGCGGATGGTACGCCACGGTTGTCTGCCGTAATAAACAGCACCTCCTTGCAGATCAACAAGGGACAGGGACGCAAAGGTAACATTGAGACCAGCGTCGCGAGCTCTACGTGTACACATTTTTGGTTGTACATGTTCGGTTAATACTAAATCTTATTTCCTCTCAAATGCCAAGAGTAAAGCAGCTATGCGTAAGTACATATCACAGGGCGATTTGGCGGTCATCAGTTTCTCAGGGGAGCAACACCTGTGCCATTACGTTGTGGGCCCTCGGCCAAATCTTCTCCCAGCGAGTTGAGGCTTTCAGCTATGGCGCACAGGAGGTTCTTTCTTTCTCTTAAAAGTACTCAGGTTCAGAAGGCCGTTCCTCCTGGAGCTGCCTCGGGAGTCGAGAATGGGGGTTGTTTTCCGTGCTGGCGGCTGAAGGAGTCGCCTAGAATGGGGTGTGAAATAAAATAAAAACTATGTAATGATGTCAAACCCAATACTGTCCCACTATATATCATATACCAACCACAGTGTCATCATTAATTGAATATGCAGGAACCATGGAGCTCTGTAGGTAATGTTAACATCGTTCCCCCTCAGATTCCCTCTGGTTCTACCCATCTTCCAGGCCAGCTAAGCCAGCTGGGATACCCCTATGAGATGGCGACCTTCAGCAGTTACCTACCTGTAGTACACCTTTTTAAATCACTGTTACATGAATGACTGGACCTGTATAATGTAACTGTAGTGGTACATCTGTAAAYCAGTGTAGTAGGAATGAGTGTGGTTTTACCTGTAGTACATTAGAACCTGATCTCCATGTGGACGCTTGATGAGAACCTTCCTCTGTTTATCTCTGCAGTATGAAGCGAGAAGGGAGACCTTTGGAGCCCTGTACCACTCTTACCTGTAGGACTATAGCCTGCTTGTTAATACTGTTTTACCTCTAGATACGAGGGCTCCATGTTTGTGTGAGATGAACAACAACAGCATGAAGGGATTCTGTGTGTGTGTGTGTGTGTGTGTGTGTGTGTGTGTGTGTGTGAGGACTTTCAGCAGTTACAACAGCTGCAGCAGCAGAACCTGACCATGCCCCAGTTTGTCCTGGTTCAGCCTGGCCACCACATCGCCACCCAGCTGCAGCCTGGCCAGTTCATCATCTCACAGTCGCCGCAGGGCCAGCAGAGTATGTATTACACACACACATACACGAGCACGCAGATACACCCACACGAACACATATACTCTCACCCTCCCTTTATGCCTCTTAAAAGTTCTCCATTATTCCCTCAACAGGTCTCCTGCAAGGCCAGAGTCTTCTAACTCAACTACCTCAAAGCCAAGCCAACCTCCTGCAGACTCATCCCAGCATCACGCTCGCCACACAGGTCAGACACTACCAGATACAGCTACCATGTTTCAAACCTTTCAAGTTTAAACCATGTTTAGTTTGTCTAACCCCATACGCACCCCATCTCCCGTCTTGTAGCCAGCGACTCCGACCCGCACGATAGCAGCKACGCCCATCCAGCCTCTGTCCCACAGCCAGACCTCGCCCCCTAAACGCCTGGCCACGCCCAGTCTGGAGGAGCCCAGTGACCTGGAYGAGRTGGAACAGTTTGCCAAGACCTTCAAACAGAGACGCATCAAACTGGGCTTCACACAGGTGGGTGTGTGGTTGGATTTGTCAGGGAGCTGTAGGAAGGTGTGTGTGTGGTTGGGGTTGTCAGGGAGCTGTAGGAAGGTTTGTGTGTGTGTGTGTGTGTGTTTGTATGATAACAGCAGAGCTGTCCCTTACCCTCTCTCTGTCTCCCCCAGGGAGATGTTGGCCTGGCCATGGGCAAGCTGTACGGTAACGACTTCAGCCAGACCACCATCTCCCGCTTCGAGGCCTTGAACCTGAGCTTTAAGAACATGTGCAAGCTGAAGCCACTGCTGGAGAAGTGGCTCAACGATGCAGGTTTGTCCCTGAGCTGACCGCCAGCCCTGTGTGTGTACTGGATTGTGTACTGTATTGTGTACGTAAACGTACCTGGTCTTTACCTTTGTCCCTGTCCTTTGTCGCGGTGCTGTTTATGCAGACAACCTGTCGTCTGACCAGGCCCTGTCRAGCCCCAGCGCCCTGGGCTCCCCTGGCCTGGGTATGGAGGGGCTGAACCGCCGACGCAAGAAGAGGACCAGCATRGAGACCAACATCCGCTTGGCCTTAGAAAAGAGATTTCTGGAAGTGAGTGACATTTCATATTCTAGATTATCTCTCAGGAACTGCCCCATACTGAAAGGGAATCCCTGGGGTTTTGCCCTCTTCAAGCAGAACCAAAAACCTACCTCTGAGGAGATCACCATAATTGCTGACCAGCTCAACATGGAGAAGGAGGTGATCCGGGTTTGGTTCTGTAACCGCAGGCAGAAAGAGAAGAGAATCAACCCCCCCAGCGGTGGATACAGCAACACAGGGACAGGCAGCAGCCCCATCAAAACCATCTTCACCCCTACGATCCCCCTGGTATGGACAACACACATCAACACAAGACCACACACCAGCACTACATCACAAACTACATGCACACACACACCAACACACACGATTCACACATTTACGACACACACCATTCTGACCCGATGGTTTGCCTATTTTCGGTGTTCAAAAACCCTTTCCTTCTCCTTCCCTGTTGCAGGTGGCCAGTACGGCCAGCCTTGTGACCAGTAACACACCGACCACACTGACTGTAAACCCAGTGATGCCTCTCAACAGCACCAGCGTGTCTGCCCTGACCTTCACAGGTGCACAGGGAAAGGGGCAGGACAGGATCATATTTAGCTAGGAATCAAGCAATGTTCTCTTCCCATTTCCCACCTCCTGGTCCTCAAATACTAAACACCAGCCTCCCGTTCTGTCCCAGGCACGACCATAGGAGCGACCACAAACACGGCATCCGTCATCTCCACTGCACCTATGGTTACTGCGGTGACCAGCTCCCCATCGCTAAGCCCCTCCCCCACGGCGGGGACGGGCGGAACCCAGGAGCACACGGTGGTCACGCAGGCACCGTCGTCCCTAGCGACCACTCTGGGGACGGGTCAGGTGATGGTGGCTGGACTGGGCCTGTCGGCCGCCCTGCAAGGCGCCGCCCAGTTACCCACCAGCGCTAGTTTCGCTGCCATGGCCGGGCTTAACCAAGGACTTATGGCGTCATCGCAGTTCACTCCTGGGTGAGTAGGATGGGGAGGGGATATTTGAGCAGGGTCTGATCACAGCACATATCAAACTACAGGAAGGGCTGTCCTCATGCTATATCTGGAATGCAGAATTATATAATGAAATATAATCTTTCAATAGTATTTGTGAATAGTCAAAACGTTTTGAATAATCATAGTATTAATAGTAGCATATCATCATCACAATCTCAGGAATTGGAGGAGGAATCAGAATGATTTTTAATCTCTCCTGCTTTCTTACTCTGTGTGTCTCTGTGTGTAGGGGGGCCTTGTTGAGCTTGGCTCCAGGGGGGCTGGGAGGGGCTCTGAACACRGCCATGTTGAGCAACAGCACCCTAGCCACCATCCAAGGTCTGTGGAGCGGCAAGTACACCTGTTTAATTACCTCACTCATTTACATAGGCTGTTCTCATATTGCACTGAATAAAAATATAAACGCAACATATATAAACGCAATTTCAAAGATTTTCCTGAGTTACAGTTCATATAAGGAAATCAGTCAATTGAAATGAATGAATTAGGCCCTAGTATATGGATTTCATGTGACTGGGCAGGGSCACAGCCTGGGTGGGCCTGGGAGGGCATAGGCCTACTCACTTTKCCCACAAAATGGCTTTATTACAGACAGAAATAGTRCCCCCACTCAGATGATCCCACAGGTGAAGAAGCTGTATGGAGGTCCTGGGCTGGCGTGGTTACARGTGGTCTGCGGCTGTGAGGCCGGTTGGACGTACTGCCAAATTCTCTAAAACAACTTGGAGGCAACTTATGGTAGAGAAATTAACATTCAATTCTCTGGCAGAAACTCTGGTGGACTTGAGACATCTGTGGCATTGTGTTGTGTGACAAAACTGCACATTTTATAAGTGGCCTTTTATTGTCCCCAACTGTGTAATGATCATGCTGTTTAATCAGTTTCTTGATATGCCACACCTGTCAGGTGGATGGATTATCTTGGCAAATGAGAAATMATCARGAATAGGGATGRAAACAAATTTGTGCACAACYTTTGAGAGAAAGAATGGAAAATATCTGGGATCTATTATTARAGCTCATGAAACATGGGCACAATACTTTATATGCTGTGTTTATACATTMGTTCAGTGTAGTTTTATACTGTTTGTCCAACATCAATATATTTAAGACTACCTTTATCATTGCTCTGAACCTTCCACTTATACACCTGTAGAACAATGGAGGCTGCTGAGGGGAGAGTGCCTCATAATAATGGCCGGGACGGAGCAAGTGAAATGGCATCAAACACCTGGAAACAATGTGTTTGATGTACTTGATACCATTCCACTGATTCCACTCCAGTCATTACCACAAGCTCGTTCTCCCCAACCTGTATAACTAGTCTGTACCGGACACTGTCCTTCTGGTCTTCACCACACGTCACACCATCCTGTACAAGACGTAATGAGAACTCCCGCTAGCTACATTACCCTTCATATCCATCCACAGTTAGCTGTAACTCCACCAACTGAGGATGTCTAGATATCTAGGTAAACCCCTCTGTCCCTCCTCTCCTCCCCCTGCAGCTCTGGCATCAGGCGGCGCTCTCCCCATCACCTCGCTGGACGGGAGCGGTAACCTGCTGTTCGCCAACACCTCCGCCGGCAGCACCCCCAACCTGATGCAACCCCTCTTCCTGAACCCCCAGAACCTGTCCCTGCTCACCACCAACCCTGTCAACCTGGTGTCAGCCGGAGCTGCTGGGGGCGGGGCCCTGCAGGTCTCAGCTGACCACCAGGTCACCACGGCGACTGTACCAGTTCCCGCTTCCACCATCACCACTGCCTCCAGGACCCAGTGAAGCTGGAGGCCTCAAATGGAACCCTATGCCCTATTTAGTGCACTACTCTTGGTTAAATGTAGRGTACGATATGTCTGGCTCTGGCCATATTAGGGCACTATATGGGGGAATAGGGCTGTTGTTTGGGATTTGGCCTTAGACTAATGGCTCTACCCACCTGTTCCTCCTCTTCCTTCCTCCTCTTCGTCATCTGTCATTATTTAAATATTTTGCTGCCACCAAAAAGAAACCCTCTGTGAAGCGGGTTGGAATATTTTWMTTTTYTTTTTAATGTTGGTCTTTTTTTCATTCTCTCTTCCCTAGTACTCCAAAAATGATGTTTTTGTCGTTGGACGCGGCGGGTCACACAGGAGGACTGGGGCGGCCATTTTATGAGGCATGATCATCTTGAACTCTATGGTTTGTGCTCCTTGTGTGACCCCTGACCAACGTCTTGGGAGAGTAAATAACAGAGAAGACCCACCTTTTCTACTCCGTCACCTTTTTCACAAGTAGAGATCTTTCTCTTCCCTGTTCAGAACTTCTTCTGAAGTACTTCTAACCAAAAATGTGTGATTTTACTTTTAAAATTTTTATTCTAACAAAAATGATTTACTACTAAGTTCACAATCTACATCATCACTAAAAGGGGGGTTTGTGCGTCTCCCCTGTCTAGGTTGAGTTTATTTAGTGTCAGAGGCTCTGTTGGAAAGGCCTCAGCACGAATATCAAAGTTTTATTTTCGAGGCGTTCTCGTTTTAGTTTGTTTTCTCTTGTTTTTATGTGAGTGGACATTTTCAGAACTTTACGTCTAACATTAAGTTTTATCTGCTATATATATAATTGGTTTTATCGTGGTTATAAGGCTTTAGAAATCTCGTAATAATAAGTGGCTGATATAACGGTTATCGTTGCTTTAAGGAACAGGGTTAGCTGCGTGGTCTCTCTCTGGTCCTCTCTGTCTGGTAACACTGAGTTTGACATTTCGCAGTAGCCCAGTGGCCATGGAGCATTTGTAAATGGTAGTCTAGGTGCGGACCATAGACACTGATATAAGAAATGATAACGCTTAGAGCTTTAACCCGGGTTACATATGGACCCATGTCTGTGGGGTGTCGGGGTGGTGGTTGTGTGTTGTGGGGATCATGGCGGGGGGGTTCAGGGTTCACAGTTCAGGGGTCAGGCAGTATAGGGGCTAAGTGGTTTTCTTGTGACCTTTACAGCTCAGGCAAATACAGACGCCTCGGTTAGCTGTATGATACATGGAGTTCTGTGACTGAGTGTTCTCTGACGGTCTGTCTGTATGGTTGCCATGCCAACTGGATGATGTTGGTGTGCGGTAGATGGAGACGTTGTGTATTTTTGCTCAGATACTTTTCATTTTTTTAATGCCATTGTTTTTTTAATGCCACCAATGAACTGCAGTCTGCCTGTTTTGAAAGACTTAAACATTCTGTCACGTTTTTTAACATGTTTTATGGTCCATTATTTCTGCAGTCTTTCGACTGGCTTACTTCAAGATATACCAAAAATATTTGTTAAAACTAGTGCTGTTTATTGTCAGTGTAGCTTAGCCTAGTCCTAATATTTATGAGTACAAACTCTCTCTCTCTCTACACAACAGGAGATGAAAATGCAATATGTTGATGATCACTTTCCAAAGACAAACTTATTTTTAAATTTGACTATGGCTCTCCCTGCTCAGCTTTAAAGTAGCAGGGCAAATAACCAAAAAGAAKGGTATGGGAAGACGGGAGGTCAGGTGTCGTGTCTCCCTGTATAAWGTTCATATATTTGAGGYYTGTTTAGGTTTGAATGGTAGTGGTTATATGATATCAATGGTTGCTTATCCTCAAGGCTCGGTCCCGTTTCTCTACATGTTTCCCTCTATGATGATATGGCAGACTGTCCTGATGCTTTCTAGACTGGCATATCCGCTTGGGCAACAGTTTGGACTGTAGTCAGGCTTTCAATAGTCGGGTAAGGGCTGTCCATTTGAGTTTTTCTACTAATCCTCAGCCATGAAATAAAAAGCTTGAACCAAAGTCGTTTTATCACTAGCTGCTGTGCCTGTGTGAGCCAGCAAGTGCTGTTCACACGATCACTATCTTARATAATATTACTACTGACAAGTTTTCTCCTCTTAAACCCACCTGTGTGCATCCCCCACCTCTAACCCGCTTCTAAGGAACAAGGATATTTTAGCTTTAATGACCAGCTGCTTTAACTTAGAATGGAGGCAAACGTTCTGCGTGTTTTCTTCTAGCTTTGTGACCATATCCTGTTAGCAGGTCTCGGTTTCCTGTGGTTGAAGCCTTCTCTCCTTCCCCTCAATGTCCAACTAGCTTTACTACGGSGAGCTCATCCACTGGCAGCACCAGTAAAGACGTTTCGGACCTACCAAGATCCTGACCTGTAACCAAGCAGCGTAGCCTCTGTGCTGCCCTTATCGAACTGCCCCTTTTCGTAACAACAACACCACACAACAGTAGTGTTGTGCTATTGGCCCTAACATAACCAGATTAATGACTGCCTAGTTTGAAAGCAGAGAATTCGCTCCARGCTGTTCAGTTTTTATGTGCTCCTTTTTCACCCGTGAATTACTTTGACTAAATACCTCAGCAGCACWTAAACATTAGGTTCTCTAAGAAATCTGACACCCGCTGAATATTGTAGAATGTACAAGAACTGTAATGGCTGAATTGTACAAGATGGCAAAAAAGAGTCATCGTTATCTCAAACTAGGACAAACTACTACTGCTATTTTCTAGTACTACTACTTATGGGTATTTCCAGGTTTMAACAGTTTAACATTATTTTGTGATCCTTCTTGCCAAAGCAAAGCGAAAGCCTTTCTCTCTGCGGCTGGGTTGATGTCTCCATGCTGCTCACTTGGCTGGTGTTCTGTCCGAATGGGACTTGTCGTTCTATTTGTAGTCCTGTTTGTAGTCACTCACCAGTCGTGAWGTGCGGTAGCTAGGTGAACCAGTGTCCATTGGCACCATTGGAAGTTAATGAAATATTTATCTGCGGAGCGACTAAAGGATAAGAGAAAAAAAGCTTTTTTTTCTCTTCTTAATTCTATACATATATATACACAACACATGTAAGATATTCATATTTTATATTTGAACTAGTATGTTATCAAGACTGAATGTAGTGTTTTGTCATGCTTATATTCAAAAGAKYAAAAAAAATATTTMTATTAATCATAMCAATTTTGAAAAACTTTCAAGACCAAAAACTTAGACCGCGCCCCCTTGGTGCATGAATCGCAGACACCTGTAGCCATCACGTGTGGGTGTGGTCTGTTGAGTGGGAGGGGCTTGCTCTGGTGTTCCTATTGGACAGTCTCTGTTTGTGCTGTTGCTAGGGAAACGGACTCTGAAGCGCCTAATCTTAATCTTTCATTGTCTTTTTTGTCTGTGTGTTTGGTTTACTATGGACTTGATTTGCTGTGCTGTTTTTAACAATCGTTAGATTTTTTTTTAATTACGTTTGCCTTTAATTGTTTTGTATAGCACGAGAGGGCAAGATCACTGGCTTCCTTAGTTTGACAAAATATGAAAATTATAATTTACGCCTTATCGTTATTTAGAAGACAAAAGCATTGTAGCATATGTTTGTGTGAGAMTAATCTAGTGAGAGAGGCTGCCTCCTCGCTATTTTTTGTGTTTAGCTAGCCTACTCAGTGCATAGTTCTTGGGCTTGTGCTGTTCTGGCACAGTTATGTTGCTACCTATGACTTTAGGGGTGACTCATGCAGGTGGGAATACCTGTAGGAAAAGCTTTACTAATAACTGAACTCCAGCAGGGGGGGAGGGGGGGTGGTGTGTGTGTGTGTGTGTGTGTGTGTGAGAAAGGAAGGAAGAGAGAAGGGAGAGCTGACTGCAGACCACAACGGTGCATTTGTTCTCAGTTTACAGATAAAGTATAATGATAAGAGCATTGAAGGAAGATGGGAATATGGAACAGTAACTGAAGTGTCTCAGTGATCCATTGCCTGTGATGGAGGCTGATACAGGATCTTTGTTGGTATGCGATGGTGCACCAGTGAATCCTCTGGTTTGCTATATTTAATTATAACCTGTTGTGATGGCTCAGTGGATCCTTCAAACATACAGGATCTTTGTGCGTTAGTGGGGATCCCCTTTGATACAGTTTTATTGTGTTTGGTGCAGTTGTGGATCTGGATGTCTCTCAGGTTTGTCTGATGCTCTAGAAGTGGTTCTGTGTTGATGTATGTGGCGCAGTGGTTCTGTGTGGTYGGTGTAAAGGTTTTGTAAAGGGAGAGGGCAGCGAGACACCAGGAAGTCTGGGGTAACTAGCTTGGTTAAGGGAGCTGCTGTATACCTCATTTCTATCTRGAGACTGAGTGAAACTTGCTTTAATCTACTTTAGTAAAGAAAAATATTAAACTTAAGAAAAAAAAACATAAACAACACCAAAAACACATTGTCCTATCAGAGAAGCTCACAAATGTCTGTTTTAAGAGTACAGKGTGTCATGACAGCTGCTGCCACCGGGGGGAGACAGGACACACTCCAGCACTCAAGAATGTCTGCTTCTCTTAATTTTTTAGACGAAGAGCATCATCATCATCATCGCTCACGCTAAACACACAGCGACCTCTCGCACCTCCACCTCCTATTATAATGCTGAAAGTATACTCACATTTCAGTTTTTAGTAGTATGTACTTGATTTATCCCACTCCTATTCTGTTTTCTATGATTTGACAATCCTGTCCTTTTTATATTTTTATTTAGATTGTAAATGTAGATGTTGGTGTGTGTCTACTCACCTGGTGGCACGCTGCCTCGCTGCACTCTCTTTCCTGTGGTAATGTTAACCAAAGACTTCCAAAGTGATTGTATATGGACTACACCATCTCTCACCCCTCTCCGCCTCATCATCCCACGAGAAAAGACATGCAGCTGTGCTCACACACYTTCTTCCCTGAGCACCTGTAATGACGATACGCCTGTATGGCAGAGCTGTGTGTGTGTGCGCGCCACGGACACAACAGGCACCTGTAGCAGMGCCTGTGGGTGAGGATAGGTAGAGTTTGGAGGGGCAAAGTGAGGTTCTCTGATAGACAGATCAATTATCCAATCCCGTGATGGCTGGGMGATGTTTGTTAATACACATTGAGGGTGCATCCTGTGCACGCTGTAAAGGCTCAGGAGTCACTGTTTCTGTCCCTCTGTCTGTCTGTCTCCGGGACTGTTGCTAGGACACACCTTTTCRGTCTCAAAGACTGTCACAAAAATACACTGTTTCTGCTTCTTGGATACAGTGCGTCTGTCTGGCTCCCTATCTGTGTATTGTAGTTGCCAGGATACATTGTCTCTAGGATACAAATTCTCTGCTTCTTTCTCTCTGTCTCACCACTGTTTTCTTTCTTTCTCTGTGMCTCTCTCTTGCTTCTCTCTCCCGCTGTGACACTATGCATCATGGTCCTTCACTCTACATGGCCTGTGTCTGATTGACTAAGCTCTTTGGTCAATGGAGTCCCAGGGAAACATTTTATGATGCTTTATTCCAAGCGGGGGAGTTGTAGGATCTCACAAGCGCTATCCCAAAGCAAAAAATATCCCAAAAATTTAATGTTTGACAAACGCAGATACCAAAGATAACTCTCTCTGTCCTGTCACACTCTCTCTCTCTCTCTCTCTCTCTCTTCCTCTTTCTCTCACCCTGCAGCTTGTGTATTAAGAGATAACCCAGCACTGGCTTTAGCCCTAGCCCCAGTAATTCCAAAGCTTAGATGTATATTTTGGTATATTTCTGAGAAATCTAAATGGGAAAAAAGTCTGTTTTTAAACAACAATCTTGTCTGTTTGGTGTATCGATCTTTTTCTGTCACAGCATGGAACTAATTGCAGAATTGTTTTACTCTTGGTAGATTAAATATATATAGTATTTTTGTATGTTTTGGGGTGTGTAAAAAACATTCTGTGTGTGATTATATCAGTTAACACGGCCCAAGTGTCCATGGTTAAAAAAAAAAAAACAAGCAGGAACAATACAATAAAAACAAAAGGTCAACTTGTAAATATTACTTCTGTTTGTGGATTTTTGAGGAATGCATTCTGTAAAATCATTGATAATTGTCCCTCTGTAAACCAAGCTTGGGCTAAACTAAAGGAATGTGTCCCCTTTATCTTCTGACTAGTTTTTCCTCTGAATACTCCCTGTCTGTCACGCTAGAACTCTGGGAGCCATGCTGTCGTTGTGATGCGCGGTTCCACTGTTACACCATGGACTAGAACACTGCTCACTGTTGCCACGGGGACACATGCCTCATATCCGACTAAGAACCACACCCCCCCCCCAGACATGGTGGTTGGCAGCATATAGAACATTAAGTATGTGAATCAGGATACATGGTAGATTTGATGCATTTGTCTGCTGTATTTTTGTTTTAGTTTTTTATATATATATATATATAAAGATAATCTTTTACTGTAACTGTACAGTTCTCTTTTGTTGTAAACGTCATTAAACCATTTTCCAAGTGTTTTAACATTGGAACGTTCCAGTCTTTTATTACGGTCATAATGTTGACATTACCACATACAGCCATAGATGGACTTAACAAATGACATGATAATACACATTGACAAGACATGCACACTTTTCTGCTGAGTTGTAATATGTAATAACAGGCCAGGAAGTTGAGCTCAGGGGTAGAAGACTGCTATGCACATTGAAGTCGGAAAATAATCTAGAAGGTACTCTTCAGAGATTGGATCAGTGCAGGGCAGAGTCGACTGCTGCCTCCGTGCCCAGGGCTGACTGGGTCAGATCAGTGTGGTGGGGCAGTGGTCCGGGTCTTTGCACTGAGAGACTGGGGGACTTGGGCCTTCTTGTTCTTTTTGCGAGCATGTGAGGAGAGAACCCACAGGAAGAAAGTGTAGGTAGGTTAATATCCTTTAGAGTTATTCTACAGACGGGTAACATTTCACATTGAGTTGCCTTAGTTTTGTCTTCCTTTACTCATGTAAGTTTGATAGCAGCGTTATGACACCCTGATGACTACTCTACTCACCCTGATGACCACTCTACGGAGTGGATATTTCCATCTCTCAAATGTATATAAATAACCTATGCATACACTACCCTGACTATTTCAATCTTCTATGTCACATGTTGATACATAGTTGAGATGGACAGTTATTTGTTAAATGTCATGTTCCATGTGAGTGATCTGATGGACTCTTACCTTCCCTGTGGACATGATCACCTGGTAGTCATCATTCCCATCATCTTTTATCTGGAGGGCCTAGAGAACAAAATACAAGTTCAATATGAAGAGCTCCTGGAAGGCTTGTGGAAGTGGATGAACCTGTCCAAAACACTGGCTGCATTCAGGGTCTCAGTGTTCTGCAACGTCTCAGCACGCGAATAAACTTGTGGTATAAAGAGAAGTCTTTACCTGGTATGTGTCGTCACTAGCTTCCTGTTTGCGCTTCTGAGACGGACAAACATAAACACGTTAGCAAGACTGTGCGGATCACGAATATCTGTACACGGAATTAGAACAAGGCCTCTCTCACACACCAGCCATAATAGTTCACTCACCCGTCTAGTAGCTGCAGACTGTTGGTCGTCAGCCTTAGCACCTGGCTGGAGTTCCTTAAAAAAAACATATATTCAGAATGTCAGTACCACGTCATGTCCATGATGCCACACACACACACACACTTGAAAGGTATGGGACGTTTTAGGGAACTCACTGCATGTGTGGGATCCTCTTTGGGTTCAGGTGAAGACTTGCACCACTACAGACAAAGACAGATAGAGATGAGGGAGAATGATGATGAGAGAGATGAGAGAGGGGAAAGCAGAGATAATGAGAGCGAGATAATGAGAGATATAATGAGGGAGGGAAAAGCAGAGATTAAGGAGAGAGATAATGAGAAAGAGATGAGAGCAAGATAATGAGGGGAAAGCAGAGACAGATAATGAGAGCGATATGAGAGAGGGGAAACCAGAAACAGAAGAGATAATGACACTCTTCTATATCCATGTACAGTATCTATAATACATCCTCTCACAGTGTTTAATTGTACGGGAACATACCTCTGTAATTACCTGTGTACAAACTCACCCCCACTGTATACACATGAATAACTAGTACTCGACCAGTGGTAGACAGTCTGTATTGTGACCCACCTTGGCTCTGAAGAAGAGCAAGGTGGTGATGATGCAGTAGAAGAGCAAGATTCCATCCAGTATGTAGCAGATGGCTGGTTCAGTCATTGAAGCCTCTACAGGCCACACAGAAGACCAAGAACCATTAAAACACAGAAAGGGCACACAGACGAGCACAGAGTCAGTCATTAAAACACAAGACGAGTGCAGAGGAAGAGGGGGGTAAAATATATAATTCTAAACTAGGTGGCTCGAGCACTGAATGCTGATTGGCTAATAACCGTGGTATATCAGACCYTATACCACGGGTATGACAAAACATTTATTTTTACTGCTCTAATTACATTGYTAACCAGTTTATAATAGCAATAAGGCACCTCAGGGGTTTGTGGTACATGGCCAATTTACCACGGCTAAGGGCTGTATCCAGGCACTCCGRGTTGCATCGTGTGTAAGAACAGCCCTTAGCCTGTTGTAAATCGGCCATATACCACACCCCTCGTGCCTTATTGCTGAAGTAAACACAGTCAGTTGAACAGGTGCATGGATAAAGAACTAGAAGAAAACAGGTGCAGGATAGACTGAAACTAGAAGAACAGGTGCATGGATTAAAGAACTAGAAGAAACAGGTGCATGGATAAAGAACTAGAAGAACAGGTGCATGGATAATGAACTAGAAGAACAGGTGCATGGATAATGAACTAGAAGAACAGGTGCATGGATAAAGAACTAGAAGAACAGGTGCATGGATAATGAACAGAAGAACAGGTGCATGGATAATGAACTAGAAAGAACAGGTGCATGGGTAATGAACTAGAAGAACAGGTGCATGGATAATGAACTAGAAGAAACAGGTGCATGGATAATGAAACTAGAAGAACAGGTGCATGGATAATGAACTAGAAGAACAGGTGCATGGATAATGAACTAGAAGAACAGGTGCATGATAAAGAACTAGAAGAACAGGTGCGATGGAAATGAACTAGAAGAACAGGTGCATGGATAATGAACTAGAAGAACAGGTGCATGGATAATGAACTAGAAGAACAGGTGCATGGATAAAGAACTAGAAGAACAGGTGCATGGATAAGAACTAGAAGAACAGGTGCATGGATAATGAACTAGAAGAACAGGTGCATGGAAAAGAACTAGAAGAACAGAGTGCATGGATATGAACTAGAAGAACAGGTGCATGGATAATGAACTAGAAGAACAGGTGCATGGATAATGAACTAGAAGAACAGGTGCATGGAAATGAAACTAGAAGAACAGTGCATGGATAATGAACTAGAAGAACAGGTGCATGGATAAATGAACTAGAAGAACAGGTGCCATGGATAATGAACTAGAAGAAACAGGTGCATGGATAATGAACTAGAAGAACAGGTGCATGGATAATGAACTAGAAGAACAAGTGCATGTAAAAGACTAGAAGAACAGGTGCATGGATATGAACTAGAAAACAGGTGCATGGATAATGAACTAGAAGAACAGGTGCATGGATAATGAACTAGAAGAACAGGTGCATGGATAAAGAACTAGAAGAACAGGTGCATGGATAAGAACTAGAAGAACAGGTGCATGGATAATAACTAGAGAGAACAGGTGCATGGATAATGAACTAGAAGAAACAGGTGCATGGATAAAGAACTAGAAGAACAAGCGTGGTGAAATGAACTAAGAAGAACAGGTGCATGGATAATGAACTAGAAGAACAGGTGCATGGATAATGAACTAGAAGAACAGGGTGCATGGATAATGAACTAGAAGAACAGGTGGCATGGATAATGAACTAGAAGAGCAGGTGCATGGATAATGAACTAGAAGAACAGGTGCATGGATAATGAACTAGAAGAACAGGTGCATGGATAATGAACTAGAAGAACAGGTGCATGGATAATGAACTAGAAGACAGGTGCATGGATAATGAACTAGACGAGCAGGGTGCATGGATAATGAACTAGAAGAACAGGTGGCATGGAGATAATGAACTAGAAGAAACAGGTGCATGGATAATGAACTAGAAGAGCAGGTGCATGGATAATGAACTAGAAGAACAGGTGCATGGATAATGAACTAGAAGAACAGGTTGCATGGATAATGAATAAAGAACAGGATGCATTGATTAAGAACTAGAAGGGATAATAGGGTAGTACTGAGCACAGGGCTATACCCTTACACAGGTGGACATTTTAGTAGAGTACTCTAAAGTAAGAAACAGACACCCTATCATCGCAAAGACAAAACGACCCTGTAGATAACTGTCTTCCTGTCAGCGCTCTCTCTCTATCGCTCTCCCCCTCTCTCCCTCTTTGTGGTTTGTGTCTGTGGAACTCAGTATGTAGTTCAGTGGTTTCTACAGACGCTGTGTTGTGACAAATTGAGCCTTTGGTGGTGTAACTGATTGGGGGGGGGGCATTTAGTTGTGCCCAGCTGGTGATCATCTACACATCTGCATCAAGGACAAATTCACTATTGAGTCCACACACTACTCAGGGGCAACATTGTCTCAGAATAATCACTCACCACTTCCACTTCAGTTCTCATTCACCAACAGGTGTTACTGTCTCTCATCTGTCTGTGACTCTCTGTCTTTCTGGTAACGTTGAAATGAACAAAGCTTTCATGTTCTACACAGACGCAAAAATAGATGTGTAGAAACGTAGCCACTCAATCACAAACACGAACAGGTAGCACACACCAATAGAGCTCCTGGAACCTTCTCTCTCTCCTGACCAGGGAGAGGACACTTTTCATACCCAGGGCAGAGCGCCTCTGGGTCACAGGAGGTTGGTGATGGGAGAACGGCTCATAATAATGGATGGAATGGAGTGGATGGAATGGTATCAAACACTTGGAAACCATGGAAACTGTGCATTTGATGTGTTTGATACCATTCCATTCAGTAGTGGTGTGGGGTAAAATCACTGGGGAAGCTAAGCCAGYAAAAAGGTGTGAGGGAAAATTGTATTGTCTGAAGAGACAGCCTTGAATTGTACACAGCATCTCCTCTCACTCTATCTTGGTTCGTGCCATTATAATCATTGGCCAGTAAGGAGAATTAAGTAAAACCACAAGTCCAAATCCCTATCTCCATCCATGGCTAATTTAGGAAAGGGACAATTTTAGCTAGCTAGCTAYCTACTGGAGAACAACAACACAACATGAGTTTCTGTTAGTGACGTATGCTCTTGATGCGATGTGATTGGAGTGAAGACAAATCCAAACGGGCTTCCCTTGACACTTTTTTTGGTGCACCAGGATCATTCACAGTTGAGCTTCTTTTTTTTATCAAGGGAGGCCAAATGCTCACTGTCTTCCCTTGCCCTCAATGATACGGGCGGCAACGATGCCATAATATTTTAGACCAGACAGCATCAGATATATGGCCTACACATACAGAGACAGAGGGGRGCTGTTTTGCTCGCTCGGATGCCTTCTCTGGTGAGATACATTCAGCCTCTTGTGAATTTAAATACTTTTTGGGGTAACCGGCTTCCCTTGGCATCCATGAACACACACCACTGATTCTATTTATTCCGTTCCAGTCATTACTATGTGCCCGTCCTCCCAAATTAAGGTGCCACCAGCCGCCTGTGCTCTGGGTCGGAAACGAGGTGAAGGCGGTGATGGTGGGAGAGTAAAAATCTAGGGCGTTGGACAGAAAATAATGCACTGTAGTACAGGAAACGTACTATCTGGCCACACTAAAAAGTACAGAAGTCAAAACTTTCTAACCAAACAGACACTTTAACGAACTTTAACAAAACATTGCCCTAACCTTAACCCTGAKACTAAATTCAGGTCAAACACCRCCGTTTTGATGGTATCGCCATTTCTGTCCATTCCACCATGGCTAGCACGTGACTCCCATGGTACAGCTGGATTGGTACTTACCTGCAGAAGACACAAGCTTCAGCATCACCACAACACCTGTCCTCCATGGAGCGGTCATTCTCCCTTTTTTCCTCTCTTTCCCTCCGAGGAAACAAGTGATGATCTCTCTCTTTCTGTCCTGGGGTGAATGATGGCGGTGGCTCTAGAGGGCTCTCTTGGTTAATCTCTTTCTAGCCCTCCCTCCCTCTCTCTTTCGCTCTCTTGCACACTCTCTCTCTCTCTCTATCGCTGATGACAGGAAGTGGCTGCACTGACACAAATATCTCTGCCCCCTCTCTCTCTTTCCGTCATTCTCTCCATCTCTCTAAGCATCCTCTTCCTTCCTAAGCATATCTACTTGTCTTTGTCTTTCTCGGTTTTCCCGTCTCTTTATCTCAGTGTCACTTCCTTGCTCAAACCATCATTCTCTGACAGGTAGCCTAGCGGTTAAGAGCGTTGAGCCAATAACTGAAAGGTTGCTGGTTTGAATCCTGAAGCCAACTAGGTGGAAAAATCTGTCTGTGCTCTTGAGCAAGGCACWTAACCCTAATTGCGCCTGTAAGTTGCTCTGGATAAGAGAGTCTAATAAAAGACTAAAATGTAAATGTATCTATCCCCTTATCTCTTAGGATTTGTTTATCCAGAGTGTAGGTTCACTAGGCTGTCTCTCCATTTGTTACAGTTGTCATGCTTTAACAACAGACTGTCTATGAATCTAAAATCAGAGAAGAGAAATTACAAAGGCCATGGTCTCTGCTCTTTTACGGTGTCATGAGTCATTTTCTAAAGAAATGGTATGCTTCCTCCAGCAATAGTAAAGAAGAAGGTAAGCATTACTGTGCTTATTGGCACAACCTGATGGTTAGACCTGCAGGAGCCTAGATTTGGCTCATGTTGTTACAGCCCACAGGTCACGTCAGAAAGAGGCGTAATCTCCCCCACCACGGCAAAGTGCCAGCTCCAGTATTGTGGACAGTGAGCAAGTATACTCAAATTATCATCACGTTTCAAAGCTATGGTTCAGAATAACTTGGAACTCTCTAGGGTGTACCATTGACATCAACAGGTGACATTATCTTAGTAGTTAAATGCATCTTTACTCATCTGGAGCTCATCTTTCTACAATGAGTTTCCAAGTCTGACATTTCTCAGTTTCCAAGTTGCCTATATGTTATGGTGGCTGTGGTGTAATGATGCCCTTGTGAAATGCCCCATTACCACAAGACAACGTCATCTTMACCTTGGACTCTGGTAAGCCAAGCTATCCTATCCTTTGTATGACCGYAGTATTTCCTCATCCCTGTTTTTAAATATTATTGACCAAAATGGAGGTTTGTGGACTCGTCAATAGGCTTAATTAAGGTGAAGGAGGGGGTAAATAGCATGGGGACGAAAAAGCCTTTTGACATCCCTGTGTGAAATGCCCCCCTGGCATCATCTGATTATGGTGGATTGCTACTGGTCTGAATGATGAGGGAAAATGCTCTTCAAATGTGACATGATGATAGTGAAGAGAGAGAAGAGAAAGAGAGAGAGAGAGAAGAGAGAGAAGAGAGAGAAGAGAGAGAGAGAGAGAGAGAGAGAGAGAGAGAGAGAGAGAGAGAGAGAGAGATGAAGTAGACCTGGGCATACACCTGCTTTCAAAACGAATAAGGTGTTATTTGTTCTTTACTTTTTGTATATCGAAAAAACTGTATCATTGTTATTACAACGAGGCTACCTCCTCGACCAAAAATACCAAATACAGAATGTGCCACTTGTAATCTTCAGTGCAACATTGTATCCAACTTTACTGTAACTCCACCGCTGTTATCTTAATATACACTGCTCAAAAAAATAAAGGGAACACTAAAATAACACATCCTAGATCTGAATGAATGAAATATTCTTATTAAATACTTTTTCTTTACATAGTTGAATGTGCTGACAACAAAATCACACAAAAATGATCAATGTAAATCAAATTTATCAACCCATGGAGGTCTGGATTTGGAGTCACACTCAAAATTAAAGTGGAAAACCACACTACAGGCTGATCCAACTTTGATGTAATGTCCTTAGAACAAGTCAAAATGAGGCTCAGTAGTCTGGGTGGCCTCCACGTGCCTGTATGACCTCCCTACAACCGCCTGGCATGCTCCTGATGAGGTGGCGGATGGTCTCCTGAGGGATCTCCTCCAGACCTAGACTAAAGCATCCGCCAACTCCTGGACAGTCTGTGGTTGCAACGTGGCGTGTGGTGGATGGAGCGAGACATGATGTCCCAGATGTGCTCAATTGGATTCAGGTCTGGGGAACGGGCGGGCCAGTCCATAGCATCAATGCCTTCCTCTTGCAGGAACTGCTGACACACTCCAGCCACATGAGGTCTAGCATTGTCTTGCATTAGGAGGAACCCAGAGCCAACCGCACCAGCATATGGTCTGACAAGGGGTCTGAGGATCTCATCTCGGTACCTAATGGCAGTCAGGCTACCTCTGGCGGAGCACATGGAGGGCTGTGCGCCCCCCAAAGAAATGCCACCCCACACCATGACTGACCCACCGCCAAAACGGTCATGCTGGAGGATGTTGCAGCAGCAGAACGTTCTCCACGGCGTCTCCAGACTCTGTCACGTCTGTCACATGTGCGTGTGAACCTGCTTTCATCTGTGAAGAGCACAGGGCGCCAGTGGCGAATTTGCCAATCTTGGTGTTCTCTGGCAAATGCCAAACGTCCTGCACGGTGTTGGGCTGTAAGCACTACCCCCACCTGTGGACGTCGGGCTCTCATACCACCCTCATGAGTGCTGTTTCTGACCGTTTGAGCAGACACATGCACATTTGTGGCCTGCTGGAGGTCATTTTGCAGGGCTCTGGCAGTGCTCCTCCTTGCACAAAGGCGGAGGTAGCGGTCCTGCTGCTGGGTTGTTGCCCTCCTACGGCCTCCTCCACGTCTCCTGATGTACTGGCCTGTCTCCTGGTAGCGCCTCCATGCTCTGGACACTACGCTGACAGACACAGCAAACCTTCTTGCCACAGCTCGCATTGATGTGCCATCCTGGATGAGCTGCACTACCTGAGCCACTTGTGTGGGTTGTAGACTCCGTCTCATGCTACCACTAGAGTGAAAGCACCGCCAGCATTCAAAAGTGACCAAAACATCAGCCAGGAAGCATAGGAACTGAGAAGTGGTCTGTGGTCACCACCTGCAGAACCACTCCTTTATTGGGGGTGTCTTGCTAATTGCCTATTAATTTCCACCGTTTGTCTATTCCATTTGCACAACAACATGTGAAATTTATTGTCAATCAGTGTTGCTTCCTAAGTGGACAGTTTGATTTCACAGAAGTGTGATTGACTTGGAGTTACATTGTGTTGTTTAAGTGTTCCCTTTACTTTTTTTGAGCAGTGTATATATATTAATATATATATACATACACAGTTGAAGTCGGACGTTTACATACACCTTAGCCAAATACAATTAAACTCAGTTTTTCACAATTCCTGACATTTAATCCTAGTAACAATTCCCTGTCTTAGGTCAGTTAGGATCACCACTTTACTTTAAGAATGTGAAATGTCAGAATAATATTAGAGAATGATATGTATTTCAGATTTTATTTCTTTCATCACATTCCCAGTGGGTCAGAAGTTTACATACACTCAATTAGTATTTGGTAGCATTGCCTTTAAATTGTTAACTTGGGTCAAAGTTTTGGGTAGCCTTCCACAAGCTTCCCACAATAAGTTGGGTGAATTTTGGCCCATTCCTCCTGACAGAGCTGGTGTAACTGAGTTAGGTTTGTAGGCCTCCTTGCTCGCACATTCTTTTTCAGTTCTGCCCATCAATTCTCTTTGGAAGTATGCTTGGGGTCATTGTCCATTTGGAAGACCCATTTGCAACCAAGCTTTAACTTCCTGACTGATGTCTTGAGATGTTGCTTCAATATATCCACATAATTTACCTCCTTCATGATACCATCTATTTTGTGAAGTGCACCAGTCCCTCCTGCAGCAAAGCACCCACCACAACATGATGCTGCCACCCCCGTGTTTCAGGGTTGGGATGGTGTTCTTCGGCTTGCAAGCCTCCCCCTTTTTCTTCCAAACATAACGATTGTTATTATGGCCAAACAGTTCTATTTTATTTCATGAGACCAGAGGACATTTCTCCAAAAAGTACAATCTTTGTCCCCATGTGCAGTTGCAAACAGTAGTCTGGCTTTTTTATTGGTGGTTTTGGAGCAGTGGCTTCTTCCTTGCTGAGCGGCCTTTCGGGTTATGTCGATATAGGACTCGTTTTATTGTGGATAGAGATACTTTTGTACCTGTTTCCTCCAGCATCTTCACAAGATCCTTTGCTGTTGTTTCTGGGATTGATTTGCACTTTCGCATCAAAGTACGTTCATCTCTAGGAGACAGAACGCATCTCCTTCATGAGCGGTATGACGGCTGCGTGGTCACATTGTTTCATACTTGCGTACTACTGTTTGTACAGATGAACGTGATACCTTCAGGCATTTGGAAATTGCTCACAAGGATGAACCAGACTTGTGGAGGTCTACAATTTGTTTTCTGAGGTCTTGGCTGATTTCTTTTGATTTTCCCATGATGTCAAGCAAAGAGGGCACTGCGTTGAAGGTAGGCCTTGAAATACATCCACAGGTACACCTCCAATTGACTCAAAGGATGTCAATTAGCCTATCAGAAGCTTCTAAAGCCAGCCCTATAATCTCAATGTAATGTAATCTCAAAATAATTTTCTGGAATTTTCCAAGCTGTTTAAAGGCACAGTCAACTTAGTGTATGTAAACTTTTGACCCACTGGAATTGTGATACAGTGAATTATAAGTGAAATAATCTGTCTGTAAACAGTTAAGCAATAAGGCACAAAGGGGTGTGGTATATGGCCAATATACCACGGCTAAGGATGTTCTTATTAACGACGCAACGCGGAGTGCCTGGATACAGCCCTTAGCCATGGTATATTAGCCATATACCCAGGGGCGAAAATCTGATATCAAACTTTGGAGGGACAATTACATGAAATTTTTCTAAGAGCAATTCCTGAAGGGGACACCAAAAGTAGTGCTGTAACACATAGCCTACGCTTGTAGAAAATTTCATGTAATTGTCCCCTCCAAAGTTGATTTTCGCCCTGGGTAATAATTCACTAACAAATCTTAGTTCAGTCACCAGTTTAAGTTGAGAGTGGGGTATCCATGGCATTTTCCAATCATGTCCCTATTTTACAACTTAAAAAATTGAGAACCTTTCATAAGTTTGCCAAACAAAGACTCAACAAACTTACCTGAGACTCCCTGTCTCTGCCAGTCTGTCCCTGCCCATCTGTCCCCAACTCTGCTGTCTGTGTGCCATCTGTTGCCTGCTCTGCCTAATGACATCATTGTGAAACATTTCCATTAGCATTTCACTTCTTTCTTATGAACATTTTATCAACTAGCTTTGAGATATTAGGTACTAGGGTTCTTACTTTGCGTTTGGGTACTGAAAAATACTCTGATGTCCGTCTTTTTTCTGCCATTTTTCTACCTGGCTGGCTGGCTACACACACACACACACACACACACACACAGTATGTAGGTTATTTACAGTAGGAGATGGGCTTCTATCATCTTATCTTCTATCATTCTATATGGGCTTCGATCTAAAAGGTAGCTAGCAAATGTGAAACGGATTGCAGTGACAAGAGTTGACAGCTGTATGAGTTCACCATTTACACAACATATGCTGCAACCTTTGTTAGGATTTATGTTTATGCACTATAGCCCGCTAGCATATTGTTTGAAGATGAATATTGTTTTGTTACACACACACACGAACAATACAGATGTGTGTGTGTGTAGGTGTGTAAAGACTGACCAACATAGTGACAGGCCATAAAAGCTGTGGTCAATCTGGAGAGGTGCATATCTCTAGGCCAACCAGGGAGGTCAGGGCACTGGACAATACCAAATAAGGGACTGTTTGAGTGTAGAATCGGGGGAGACACAAGACGAATCTAATCTACCCAACAACCAGATGCGGARAGAGGAGAGCACTAAGGGACTTGGACAAGTCCGAGTGCCASCATAGGCTGAGCAAAGTTTAAACCGCGCTCAGCCTCTACTATGATAGGCCAACGGACGAGTTGGAACTAAAGCTGTCATAGTATAAGAACTGGTATTTGAGTACATTCCACAGTTCCCTGTTTTAKCCTGCGCGGTGATACAGCGAACCCGTATATACYAAAATTGCATTTGCCATTTATTGTTTGRGTTAATTAAACATAATTAAAGAAAMTTAGCAGACCTTGCTTTTATTTATCCTGATACCGGATTTGTTACACGCAGCGTTCACAKCTTTCGTKATTTTAATATAYTTMGTTTCATATTGGCTGGCTTCCCAACAATAGCTGAAMTTGCAAAGCTAGCGAGCACCAATTCCGTTTCTGTGGTGTTTGCTATAATCTTTGCTACCTGGTTAAATAAAGGTGAAATAAAATTWAAATAAAAAAGRTCACTAGCGACAATTTAGCTTTTGCAACGAGACCATTAAATATATTTAAGACAATGGTAGAAGAGTYTAGTTCTGTTCAGTTTGGACTTCAGTTTATCGCTAACCTTATCACAGGGACTTTGAAGCACTCCAGCTGCATGCTGATCTTGGAATAAACTGACGATAGCAAAGATTACATCTTTGACGACACCACATAAATTGAATAGGTACTAGCTAGCTTGATGGTTAATGTTTGCTTTAGTTTGCGTGCTAGCTCTGCAAATTCAGCTAGTGTGTGTGTGTGTGAACCCGGCCAACATAAAAAAAAAAAAAACATTGCTATGGCCAATTGATTAGATAAACCTCACGTCAGTTACGTGTATTGAGTGCCTTTCACACAGTAGATATGGTCTTTTACCCTGCCAGCTAAGGAACTGGCAGTGGATGAAACCACTGTGAGGAAAAGGGCGGGGTCGCAATCTTTTGAAACTTAAAAACGCGCTATTAAGTGCCTATAATCAGCATAAGTGCTTTCATTGCGTATTATTAATATTATTGAAATTACATAGTTATGTTTACAGTGATATATTGGGGGGGACAAATCATATTTTTTCCAGGATGGGGGGGTCGTGTCCCCCCCGTCGCCCCTGGGATTTCCGCCTATGCGATATACCACAAACCCCCGAGGTGCCTGATTTCTATTATAAACTGGTTACCAACGTAATTAGAGCAGTAAAAATAAATGTTTTGCCATACCCGTGGTATACGGYTATGGCTGTCAGCCAATCGGTATTCAGTGCTCGAACCACCCAGTTTATAATTAATGGTAATGTGCTGGTATCTGTCGCCCCACAGCTGTTCAAAGTCAACGAATCCCCACTCATGTGATTATTCTGGGCGGTACTTAAACTCTTGATCACATGACCGTTGTCACTTCTTCCTGGTGCAGAAGTCATTCGTGGTATGTGACGATCCAGACACTCAACGAAGACCAATTTAATCAGCACCAACTAAACCAAAATGAGAAAAGAACACTGAAGGAAAAGGGCACATTTCCGAAGATTTGTTTCGTGAGGATTCTAGCTTGCGGCAGCAGAGAGAGTACGAGCCMTGAGCTTGCGTTGTTGCTAGTAAAGCTCGCTTACTGTCCTTCGTTCCTATCGCTGGACCGTGTGCATGTTGTTGTGATTCGCCCCTTGCCTTGGCAAACAACTTAACAGAAATATGACACAACAACATAGCCGCAAGCAACCTTTGTCCATTGCATTCATCGCGCTTTTAGGTGAGTATGTTGATGCTGGATGGACGCAGTAAATGCAACACCATACATATAGAAATAGTAGCTCATACACCATAATTCGGTATTCAACCTATTTTTACCTTGCATGATGGTTATTTACCTTGCATGATGGTTAAACATGGTTCTACGTTTTCCAGATGACTTGCATTTCTGCCTTAGATTATGTATTACAGATCGATGCGAGACCAGACCGAGTTGTTTTTCTTGCTTAGTGGCTGGCTGACAGCTCGATCGGTAGGTCAAGAGGTGCAGGTGGGCTGTTGTGCAATGAGACCTTCACGTGATATCAAAAGCGCTGTGCCTAGTGTTAAAAAAAACAACGGGCTATGTTTTTTTTCATTTATTGATGACATTGCACTCATTTGTTTTGTTTACAATCTCTGCTTGTTTCTTGGCAAGTAACCTTTTTAGCTTTGGGTTAGAAGCTGGTGGTCACGTACTGAGTAGCTCAAGGCTTAACCAAAGGCCAGCAGATGGTGCTATTGAGTCGTTTCATTTTACCGTACAAAGGGAATCCATGCAGCTGGCTATACAGTCGTATCCCCCATTGATGGGTTCATACATAAAACATTTTCCATCCAGGCTGCGAATGCGTTGATTTCCTCAACTTGATTTAATGTCGAAGGTGAAAATGAAAGTATGCCTGTTCTCTTTATGGAACACCCTTTTCACCACCATGTTAGATTAGTCGAAGGTYTTTTCCAAGAGTGGGAAAAACCAAGCCCTGCCTGATGCCTGGGTGGGCATGGAAGCAAGTGCATCCATAACTACCAGGACCAGCACACCGCTTGAAACCAAAACATAAATAGCGACACACAATGATCCTGCACCCACCCTCACCTCTGATTTGGAGGACTTCAAACATTTTACACTGTACATTTGTGTATATAATTATTCCAACACTCATCAATTCTACCCTTCAGACTTCCACCGATCAACTCATCTTTCCCAATAAAACATAATTCTAACGGATGTGAAATGGCTAGCTAGTTAGCGGGTACGCGCTACTAGCGTTTCAATCAGTTACGTCACTTGCTCTGAAACCTAGAAGTAGTGTTGCACCTTGCTCTGCAAGGGCCGCGGCTTTTGTGGAGCGATGGGTAACGACGCTTCGTGGGTGTCAGTTGTTGATGTGTGCAGAGGGTCCCTGGTTCGCGCCTGTGTCGGGGCGAGGGGACGGTTTAAAGTTATACTGTTACATCCTCTCCCAATACATCCCTCCATTCTCCCATGGTGTTTCACGAGGGACTTGAACCTCCCCATCTGCAACACTTCTGCCGAAATTGCCTCAGAAGATAAACATTTTACCCAAGAGCACAATGATATTTCCTATTGACTGCCTGTGGTCCTTCAACTCCCCCAGTAATACAATTTGCAGGTGTAACTGACCCTGATAATATGGCATAATAACCATTACTGGACCTGACTCCAAAAACAAGCCACCGATGGACAGTACCAGAAGGGATCCTCTATTGATTCTGTTTCCGTAGGGRAAAGTCTGCACCGATCTGACTTGAATACCCCATCAACGGAGCATTCTTTTTGTAGTGAGAATTTTAAATAAAAGCTTAAATTGAAAAGGAATTGATGCGTCAATTGTTTAGGATATCAGTCTGCTGTTAGRGGAGTTGCCAACAACCGGATACATCCGGTTTTTAGGAATACAGCTAATTCAACTTAGCTACCTTTTCTGATAAACCGTCTGTGGGAACTCGCTCAGGTGTTTATTTGACACTTTCTACGTTAGGTTACCCTTGGTCTGAACACTGTATACAATGTCAGGAAGTAGTATTAGCCACCATATCGTAGTGGTGGAAAATGGTGTTTCATAAGAAAGTATGCATATCCCACCCACCTTCTTGCCATTGAATCAAGTTAAGGAGGAAATCGACGSCTTTGCAGCCTGAATGGAGAATGTGTTATGCACGAACCGGTCCACAAGCATTTTACTACACCCGCAATAACATCTGCTGTGTATGTGACCAAAAACATTTGATTTGAAGGGAAACGAGTGTATAGCCAGTTGCATGGATTCCCTTTGGATGGTAAGATGAAGTGACTCCATAGCACCATCTGCCGGCCTTTGGGCTAGGCCAAGGCAAGCTATTACATATCAATCACATTTGCACAGCCTGTCTTTGTAATATTCTCTTTGTAGGACAAACTGGACCTAAATGTCAAGATATCAGGGAAAGTGATAGTCAAACATAAGAGCGACCAGGAGGCGTGAACAGATCAATGATACAGGGGAACTGAGTGTGTGACAAACCCTGATGAAGGCTGTTAAAACYCCGTGGTTTGAACATGAAGATATATTATCAACTTCAATTGTCCTCAGAGTTGCTGAATATTTGACATTTCAGGTTTCCTCATATTCAWACACTTTGGATCCAAATCAAATTGTATGTCACATGCGCCAAATACTACGGGTGTAGACTTTATCATGAAATGCTTGCTCTTTCCTGGGGGAAAAGACGCCGTCATGCTCTCTTTAAGACTGTGTGTGTGGAGCATGCTAAGTTCTTAGTGATGTGGATGCCAAGGAAGCTCTCGACCCGCTCCACTACAGCKCCGTGGATGGGCGTGCTGTCCCCTCTTTCACCTGTAGTTCACGATCAGCTCCTTGGTTTTTCTAACTTTGAGGGAGAGGTTGTTGTCCTGGCACCACACTGCCAAGTGTCTGACCTCCTTGTAGGCTGTCTCATCGCTGTCGTTGATCAGGCCTACCACCGTTGTTTCGTCAAAGCAAGGCACTCACTAGTATTTTTAAGACAGGTAAGACATATCAGCTGAAGACGATGTAATTGACATTTGTAGTGACGTCTCCTCAGAAGCCACGTGCGACTAATATTGTAGAAATGAGCCAAGTAGCAGACCTGCTTCATTCCAATGGTTCTTTTGTGGTGTGACCCACTAAAGCTTTTGGAATGTATGTGGACTGCCACATCAATGGAATCAGCAGTTTAAAAAATGTTTTTTTTTAGTTTGTTGGCACAATCCAGTCTGCCACCATATAAAAGGAATTGGCCACAACATTACTCAAGTTACTGACCTACTCAGTGGTTGCATCGCTATAGTCTCAAATGGCTCATCTGCTCCAGCTCTTCTCCTTTATCTGCACTTATCTTATCTAACCCACATGATGGGTGAAAGCAACATTATGGTGCTGAATGCATACGGAGGTTGCTTGTCAACTTCTTCTTTCACGTCTGTGCAGATACAGGAAAGGAGGTGAGGAGAGGAGGTCTCTTAAAGACTATTGAGAAGACTTTACCAGCCGCCAGCTYAGGATCGAGCAGTGCTGTGTCTGTCTATCCAACTGTGGTTGTCTTGTTATGTCATTACAGCGGTCACGTTGCATCAGAGCTTTGCTGCCACCGATGCCCCGCCCACGGCTGCCTCTCAAACCACGTCTCCGCCTCCTGCACCCCCGGGTCGGCCCGAGAGAGGCAACTACACTGTAACCAACAGCAATGGGACCGCCTGTCTGATGGCCCGCATGGGACTGCAGCTCAATGTCAGCTTCAGCTCTGCCTCTCTCAATAAGGTACACACACACAGACTTGCACATACTTTGAAGCCCAGCACCTCTCAKACAGTCTTGTTTTACCAACCTTGTGGGGGGACACAATTAATTCCCATTCAAAATCCTATTTTTCTTAACCCCTAAACTGAACCTTTAACTCTAAACCCCCTAGGAATAGCCATTTTTCCTTTGTGGGGACTGGCAAAATGTCCCCAGTTGGTCAAATGTTTGTTCACTATTCTTGTAGAGACTTCTGGTCTCTACAATTATAGTTAAACATGTCCACACACTGCCCTGTGTCTTGTTGTCCTGCGTGTGCAGACTGTGCTGGACGTGGTGAACCTGCAGCCCAACGTGACTAAGAGCTCAGGGTCATGTGACTCGGACAGCGCCACCCTACTGCTGAAGGCTGACGAGAAGACAARCAACCTCACCCTCGTCTTCTCCCTGGTCAGAACTCTCGTTTGACCTTTTTGTTTCTCTTTACTTTTCTGTGTCTGCCACTTAGTGCTCTCTCTCGCTCTTTATTTCTTCTTGCATCCATTAGTACATGCAGTAAGGTTTTCTTCTGTATCAGTAGTAGAAGGCTTTTGGCACTAACACCTGACTGCCACAAGATGGAGCCTCATGAACAAGCTGAGGACAGGCACTCGTGAACTATTGTTCCAGTRATGTGTGTGGCGTAGATACTGTGGGGTCACTGGTTCTCTTGTGTCTGCAGAATGCCACGTCCAGTAAGTACCACCTCAGTGGAGTGACCCTGTCGGCAGCCTGGCRGGACATGCGTGGTGAGTCTGGATCCAACAATCACTAGATCATCTAGTGAATAGTACATGCATATAATTAATCTACTGTCTATCCTCTTACAACCCCAATCTTCAGTGTTGAAACCCCTATAATCCTCCTTTGCCACACTCTTCCATCCCCGTCATTACTGTAACATCTTTTTCCATCCTTTATCCTGTTTCACATCCCAACCATTACCTCCCCCCGAGCTGACAAGGTAAAAATCTGTGGTTCTGCCCCTGAGCAAGTCAGTTAACCCACTTCCCCGGGCGCCGATAACATGGATGTCGATATTAAGGCAGCCCCCGCACCTCATTCAGAGGGGTTGGGTTAAATGCGGAAGACATATTTCAGCTGACTGCATTCAGCTGAACAACTGACTGTATCCCCCTTTCCCTCGATCTTCCCTTTCTTACCCCACCCACAACCTCTCTCCTTCCCACCATTATCTCTCACTCTCCCTGTCGTCCCTCCAGTGCRCTTCTCAGCCAGTAACAGTAGTCTGGACTACATGCGTGGTACCCTGGGGCGTAGTTACATGTGTCGTGAGGAGCAGACTCTGGCTGTGACTYTGAACTTCTCTCTCAACACCTTCCAGCTGCAGGTGCAGCCCTTCGGCATCACCGGGGACCAGTTTGGAGCAGGTACTGTGGGTTACCACTTCATGTGGTACTATTTCAGTATGGGACTGTGGGTTACCACTTCATGTGGTACTATTTCAGTATGGGACTGTGGGTTACCATTCAATGTTTCAGGAGAGGATTGTTATCCACATTTCTGAGATTGGAATAATAGATTCTGGTGATTATCATTCCATCACTATTTATTATAATTATTTTTTGTCTTGTTTTTCTCCACTTTCCCTCGCCTGCTCTTCGGTCTCTATAATTCCCCCTCTCTCACTGCCTCTGTCTCTCCCTCTCCAGCGGAGGAGTGTCAGCTGGATGAGGATGACATGTTGATCCCCATCATCGTGGGCGCTGCGCTAGCTGGCCTGGTCCTCGTCGTTCTCGTGGCCTACCTCATCGGCAGGAAGAGGAGCCACGCTGGCTATCAGACCATCTAAAATCACTTCCTGTCAACTGACCCCCCCCCACCCCCCCCCCCCCAATAGCCAGAGAGCGCAAGCCCGCCTCATCTCACCCTCCAGCTACTACATCACCTGGATTGACTGAACCTCACTGCGACCCTTAAACTGAACTTCCTTATCCCCATTCAGTTGGTCTCATCTTAGAATCCTTGCTGCCCCATCCTCCCCTCTGAACTCTCTCACTAGCCCCATGTTGGGTATCCATGGGGTTGATATGCGCTTTCAGGACTGAACTGCTCCTTTGTATGAAATGAAAAGAAAAGTGGGAATCTGCTGAGTGAATTGTATTTACATAAGCTCTACTGTCAAGAGTGTTTCGTTTTCACGGATCCACCTATACCCGAGACCTGATCCAGAATTCGAAGTTGAGTTGAATCTGAACTGAATATCACGGGTAGGCCTACATGTAACTTTAATTTACTTGTCTGGAAGACCCCGTACAGATCCAACTGCTACAGTAGAGAGAAATTTAGTAATTTATGCTGCTMCTCTTGCGTTTCACGAGAGTGGCGTTTGTTGTTGTTGGCCAATCATAAGTTATCAAAGCCACAATAGGCTAGTCATAGAGCCTTCCTGTGTGGCAAAAGTTATTTGATATATAATTAAAAGTTTAAAGGAGAAGGATGGGCTACAACGACAATGGCGTAAGTGTWGGATGAGAAAGCGTATGCACTGCAGCCTCAGTTAGTCTAGCTCGCTAATATTAGCTAGCTTGGTACTACGTAATCATTTTTGATAAATAATTTAGCTATGGCAGCTATTAATCTACTATAGCACGAGTCTGCTTGGTTGGTTGCTGTCTCATCTCTCCCTCACTCGCTCACAGTACGGCCCCTCCCCCACCTGCTGGAGCGGCTCCAGTTAAAGTAGCTTTAAAAAAAGATATTTTCTGTTGCTTCCCTCACTCGGATCGGACCGGGTCTGGATCTGACCAGGTCTATACGGAACGGGTCTAGCTGTCTCTGGGTCCGTTCGGGAATGCATCTCTGACAAAAAAATTCAAAACATTTATTTATACATCGGGTTAGAGTAGGGAAAGCCCAGGTCCATTTTGGGCCAGGTCCAGCTTTTTGGACCTGTGAAGACCTCTACTTGAGACACCATCACTCAACATGGCGGGGGGTGGGGTGGAGTTCTCATATAACCATATGCTGAATAATAATCCACACTCTGCTATTTGTAGCCTAGGGTCTCATATCATGCTTARATTTTACTGGTGTTTGACAGGAATTCTGAGGGATTGTTTGTGTACAACCATTGCTGCTGCCGTTTAATGGCTACTTCTCTGTTTTGGTTGGTGGCCATTTTGTCAGTCACATCATAATAGGAGGCCGTTGTTACTCCTGTGTAAAGGGAATATTATGACTGTCGCTGGCTGCTCCAACCAAACTTGTTGCTTAAGGTTTTCAACATCATTAAACATAATGAAGTTTTAACTCTGAATATAATATGGAGTTGATGGYAGTCGCCRCCTAACCCAAGTTCGAGGGTCAGATATTTTTGCTTTCACCTAATGGTTAAGGCTATGACTTGGGGCTGGAAAATCTGATCCTAGATCTGTGGTCAGGGGCTWAGCTGGGTACCAGCGGCAGTTTTGAGAATGGTGTTTCTTAATCCATCTCTTAGGGGTCCCCTAGTTGGACATTTTTGTGCACCTTCTTGGGTTCCTCTTGGACTGGGTTGAGGAACAAGGGTGAAGGTAATTTGATGGTGAAGCAGTTGAGGTCTGCATACCACCGTTTATAGTTACATTTATTAAACAGCGCTTCATGGTCAATCCGACATCTGCATTGGCTGTGCAGCATTTACGGTGATACGGCCTCTGCAGAAGTCAGGGCATTCGTACTTGTTGTGCTCCATGGAGCAAAGCAGAGCTGTTAAGGAAGTGATGCTATACGGAGCCCTCCGCATTGTTACAATTGAGAGGCATGGTCATGTGGTACMGAGCTTGATTTGGCCTCTGCATGCCTCAAGGCCCCACAATTGGTTCACACCCTCCATACGAAGCCTCCGATCACATTTGCTGACTAAGGATAAATTGGCTTTAAGACAGGGTGATTTTTTTTTTCTTTTTTTCTTCTTGGGTGGTTGTACTGATGGTACGTCCAGTGATACACTAAGGGGAGGGTTGTTACAGTTGAATTTTATGGTGCTTACAAATGGCTAACACTAACTCAAAATGCACCTATGTATCTTGGAACACTTTAGTGAATAGTCACATTTATTAGGTGGTTTTCTCAAGTTAGAATTCCAGATATTAGTTTAAATTATTCTGTTGGAGTTACTGTCAAAAGAACAGCACKATTTTAGGGAGGACATAATTTCTCCACCCCAAAATAATGTTAAGCCAAATGGAATCTGTGCCTCCCCATTTACAAGAAGGATGGGATCTATGCTAATGTTCTAGATTTGCACACACTAATCTGAAGGATGGGATCTATGCTAAGGTTCTAGAGTTACTCGCACTCTAATCTGTCTCAAATGACACCCTATTCCCCATGTAGTGCATATCTTAGTTGGGTGTCATTTGAGTCATAGCCTTTTGTCTCTACACGGCGTTACCACAGAACAATGAGACATATTTCACCGGATGTATAAATGGCTGTGGTCMATCTTGGTTTAGTTATAAAGATCTTTGGCATCTTTCTTAGATTTTGCCTTGCCTGTTGAATGATCAGAGGATGCATTATTTGGAGTAATGAAACTGCATTTTTGTTCCACCCCTCATCTAAAAGTGTTAATATCCATAGGTAGTGATTTAATATGGCTTTAAGAATGTTTTAATTGTTTTAAGTGTAGTGGTCAATAAAAAATATAAGCTGAAGGAATGAGCTCTGTGTTGTCTTAATTTGTCYGTCTGGCGTTTGCCAAAACCTTTCGCTCTATTCTAGAGGACTTGTATTTGGGAACCGATCGCAATGCTTGGAGAACAAAGCAGGGCTGTAATTATAATATAGATTGGGGGGGACACATTTCTAAGGTCTTRGAGAGTCAAGTTAACAAACATCACCGACCATTTRGAATCCCACCGTACCTTCACCACTGTGCAATCTGGTTTCCGAACTGGTCATGGGTGCACCTCAGCCACGCTCAAGGTCCTAAACGATGTAACTGCCATTGATAAGAGACAATACTGTGCATCCGTATTCATCGACCTGGCCAAGGCTTTCAACTCTGTCAATCACCACATTCGTATCGGCAGACAACAGCCTTGGTGTCTCAAATGACTGCCTAATGCCTGCGTTCACCAACTTACTTCTCTGATAGAGTTCAGTGTGGTCTAAATCGGAGGGCCTGTTGTCCGGAACTCAATGGAGTCTCTATGGGGGTGCCACAGGGTTCAATTGCTCGGTCCGCGACTCCTCTCTGTATACACTCAATTGATGTCGAATTCAATTGCTGGTCTGGTGATTCTGCAATCCTGACCCTACTCAGACGCACACGTTTCTGTAGTACTTTGGCTCCACTTTGTTGACACTGGTGTTATTATAACGCTCTACAGACTGAGCTTCAAATGCCATACAAACTCTCCCTTCAACGTGGCCTTCCAAAACTGCACTTCTTACCAAAATGGAAAGTAAAAACTAAAATGCATGATCTCACAAGGTTTCGCGCTGCCCGCACCTGGCCCACCGTACTCCAGCATCACTTACTTCTGGGTATTGGATCTGCACCTAAGAATATGTTGGTATAACTCACAAATAACCATAGGTGCCTGCGTTAAGATGGCTGAAGCTCTCCTTCGTCACGAAAACCACATTATAAGCAGGTCTCATCCAACTCGCAAAAAAACAATTAACGACATTGAGCTTACCTACTACGACAACAAGCTACGCTTTCATCTCATGCTCGACCCGGTAACAATACCCCTCGTAAAACTGACGTATGCTAGGCTCCGTCCTTGGACTCGCCGATGTTCTATTTATACAAAGATATGCCTCCAACACCTTTGATATCTCAACAATTGGGACTGCAGTCTATCACGTGCCATCCGTCTTTGTCACCAACGCCCCATATAGCTACCGCACCATTGCGACCTGTTACGCTACGCTGGTTGGCTGGCCCTCGTCTTTCCTCATACTCGTGGCAAAGGGCCCACTGGCTCCAGGAATCATCTACAAGTCTTTGCATAGGCTGCAGCAGTAAAGCCCCAGTCTTAGTTCAGAATTCACTGCGTACAACAAGGCCACCGCACCCATCCGTCAGCACGCGCTCCAGAGGTATATTTTCATGGCACCCCCAAAAGGCCAATCTTCCTTTAGCCGTCTTTCTTCTCTAGTTATTCTGAGCTGCCAATAGACTGGAACCGAACGTGGATAAAGATCCGAAGACCTGGAGGACTTCATTCTCCCTACACTCCAACTTCAAGCACTCCAAGTGGTCAGAGCAGCTCACAGATCATTTGACCTGTACATAGCCCATCTGTAAATAGCCCATCCAACTAACCTCATCCCCATACATGTATTTATTTATTGTAGGCTCCTTTGCACCGGCCAGTATCTCTACTTCGCACATTCATTATGGCACATCTCTATACACTCCAGTGTTTAATTGCTATATCATCAATTACCTATGCCACTATCGAGCCAATGTTATTTGCCATTACCTCCTTATCTTATCCTCATTTGCACACTGCTGCTATATACGACTTTTCTGACTGAATTATCTGACTGTTTGTATTCCATTGCCTACCCTCTGTGTGAGTGTCGCCATGCTTATGCTTTATCTGGGCCATGATTCGCAGTTGTAAACGAGGAATGACTTAAGTTCATCATGAACTAGCCTACCTGGTTAAATAATAGGTGATTTAACATGTATAAAAAAGTTTTTTTTCTTTTAAACTCCTTCCTACCTAAGGCACGCACAGAGGTCCACACTGAAATTTCTGGGGGGGAATGGTCCTAGCCCTCGCCCTCTAATTAACTGCCTCCCAATGTGCTCATGGTTGAGATCCGGGCTCTTCCTGGCCATGGCGAACACTGACATTTCTGTCTTGCAGGGAAATCACGCACAGAACCAAGCCAGCTTTGGCTGGGTGCATTGTCATCGTCAGGAAATGAGGCTGCCCAAGGCAGGGACCACATGAGGGAGGAGGATGTCTTCCCTCGTAACGCACAGCATGAGATGCCTGGCAAAATGACAACAAAGCTCAGTCCGTGATGCTGTGGACAGACCGCCCCAGACCATGATGGGACCCTCCACCTCCAAATCGATCCGCGCTCCAGAGTACAGGCCCTCGGTGTAACGCCTCATTCCTTTGACGATAAACGCCGAATCCGACATCCACCCCTGGTGAGACAAAACGTGACTCGATCAGTTGCACAGAGCCACTTATCACTGGCCACGGTCCCCGGTCGTTGGTTGAGGACCATGCCTTACAAATAGTTGACCCTACACAAGCCCTCATTCCAGCCTCTCTCAGCCTTGCTGCGGACAGTCGACCACTGATGGCCGCTCTCTCCGTTACCTGGATGTAACTCAGCATTGCCATCCTGTACCTGTCCCGCAGGTGTGATGTTCAGATGTACCGATCCTGTGCAAGTGTTGTTACACGTGGTCTGCCACTGCGAGGACAATCAGCTGTCCGTCGTCTCTCCCTGTAGCGCTGTCTTAGGCGTCTCACAGTACGGACATTGCAATGTATTGCCCTGGCCACATCTGCAGTCCTCATGCCTCCTTGCAGCATGCCTAAGGCACGTTCACGCAGATGAGCAGGGACCCTGGGCATCTTTCTTTTGTTGTTTTTCAAAGTCAGTAGAAAGGCCTCTTTAGTGTCCTAAGTTTTCATAACCGTGACCTTAATTGCCTACCGTCTGGAAGGTGTTAGTCTTAATGACCGTTCCACAGGTGCATGTGTATTAATTGTTAATGGTTCATTGAACAAGCATGGGAAACAGTGTTTAAACCCTTTACAATGAAGATCTGTGAAGTTATTTGAATTTTTACGTATCATCTTTGAAAGACAGGGTCCTGAAAAAGGGACATTCCTTTTTTTGCTGAGTTTACTCAGACTTCACGTGGCCTTTCTGACAAAATGTCAATCATTTATGTTGCGCTGCATGTGTAATTTATGTAGACAGTAGTAGCTTTCATTTATTGCATATTTGTATAGTATACTGTATAGCTGTACTTATGATAAATAGCATTATTAGTGTTTGATTAAAGTGCACACAGTTTTTTGGGCCTCAGAAAAGTAAGTTGAGAGCAGTGAGAAAATGAGTACCAGTTAGATGATAGAAGTAGTACAAGAGATGAATCAATATTTCTTGATATAATAATCATTGCCATTCTGAGAGGGAGAGCATGAGGATGCCGGCAGGAAGAGCATGAGGATGCCGGCAGGGAGAGCATGAGGATGCCGGCAGGGAGAGCATGAGGATGCCGACAGGGAGAGCATGAGGATGCCGACAGGGAGAGCATGAGGATGCCGACAGGGAGAGCATGAGGATGCCGACAGGGCAGGGAGAGCATGAGGATGCCGACAGGGAGAGGGAGAGCATGAGGATGCCGACAGGGAGAGGGAGAGCATGAGGATGCCGACAGGGAGAGGGAGAGCAGGAGGATGCCGACAGGGAGAGCATGAGGTGAGGGAGAAAAGGAGCAAATATTGATGACTGATCTGATATCGCCGTGTTGTTCCTACAACATAATTAATGTTGGCACAACTGAGGTTAGGTTTAGGCACAGGTGTCACTGAGGTTAGGGTTAGGTCAAAGGGTGGGGTGCAGGGGAATATTCTGTCTTTGGACTGGGGTAACCAACTAATTACAGGTCAGTAGCAATGATGGTCCTGGAGCAACATTTATGTCGTAGGAACAACACCAATACGGCGACGTCAGATCGTGCAAATATTGATGGCATCCATCATTGCAAATGACCTGTAGTTAGTTGGTTACAAATAATGACATCACAACAGTCTAATCCTAATGTACAGACTCCTGTTGGCTTCCATATGCGTATCAACATTCTTTCTAGTCATTAGTTTACTGATATTTCTTTCATGTTCACTCTGGTGCGTTCAGAGCGAGGGAGCGAGAGAGCACGAGGATGCCGACAGGGCAGGCAGAGCAGGTGACATGGAGGCGAGTGAGAAAAGGAGCAAATATTGATGGTTAAAACCGAATAATGACATCACAACAGTCTAATCCTGATAATTTAAGCTGAGATATTCCCCTAAATATGGCTCCTCATGTGTATTTCAAATAATACAATCAAGCAGGAAGAGTGCGTATGAGACAATGGCAGACAGGCAAGCAAAGATGAAGGTGCAGGAGAGGGAGGGGAGGAGCTTGGACCTTGCCCAAATCAGCCAAATGTGAATGTCAAACCCTATCAAATAGGACACTACTTTCAGGAAAAATGGTTTCAAGATTATACTTGGCTCCATTACAGCCCCTCCTTAAAGGGGCGGTCCTCTGTTTCTATTGTGCTAAATACTTTGCAACACAAAAGTCTAAGCTTGGGTCAAAAATAGATTCAGCTTTTGTCAAGACTGGCTTTCAAAATTGGAAGAAAGCTCTGGAGAAATTTAGTGCGCATAAAGACAACCAGTGTCACAAATTAGCTGTGATGACTTGGATTCAGGAGCCAAAGCCTGTTAATGTGCAAATTTCACGTGAGCTTGAAAGACAGCAGCAACAAGCGAGGAGAAATCTTATGAAGATTGTTGGGGGTGTGAAGTACTTGGCGCGGCAAGGTCAGGCTTTTCTAGGCTATGATATGGAGAGTGGGGATTTCAGCTTCTAAAGTACAAGGCAGAGGGCGATGCAGGGCTGACCACCTGGCTGAAAGGTCACTGATTTCACCAGTCCCCAAAGGCAAAACTAAATTTTGAAGCTGGTGGGCAATATAATCGTCAAAGAGATTCTGTCGGAAATAACATCAATGCCAGTGGTCCAGTCTTCGCAACTCCTCATTGCATGCACCCGGAACTTAGGGTGGCAATCAGTTTAGACCGGTTGAGCAGGAGTCAATATGTTTGATGGTACCCAGGATATATCGGGAGTGAGCAGGAGTCAATATGTTTGATGGTACCCAGGATATATCGGGAGTTGAGCAGGAGTCAATATGTTTGCATACGGTACCAGGGATATATGACAGGATGCCTTTAGTCAGGAGTCAATATGTTGATGGCACCCAGGATATATCACGGGAGTTGACAGGAGTCAATATGTTTGATGGTCACCCAGGATATATCGGGAGTTGAGCAGGAGTCAATATGTTTGATGGACCCAGGATATATCAGGGTTGACAGAGTCAATATGTTTGATGGCACCCAGGATATATCGGAGTTGAGCAGGATCAATATGTTTGATGGTACCCAGGATATATCGGAGTTGAGCAGGAGTCAATATGTTTGATGGCACCCAGATATATCAGGAGTTGAGCAGGAGTCAATAGTTTGATGGGAACCCAGGATATATCAGGAGTTGAGCAGGAGTCAATATGTTTGATGTACCCAGGATATATCAAGTTGAGCAGGAGTCAATATGTTTGATGGCACCGGATATATCAGAGAGTTGAGCAGGAGTCAATATGTTTGATGGCACCCAGGATATATCGGGGTATGAGCAGGAGTCCAAGATGTTTGATGTACCCAGGATATATCGGGAGTTGAGCAGGAAGTCCAATATGTTTGATGGCACCCAGGATATATCCAGGAGTTGAGCAGATCAATATGTTTGATCGTAACCAGGATATATCAGGAGTTGAGCAGGAGTCAAGTTTGATGGCACCCCAATCGGGAGTAAGAAGATATTTTCAGGATTGATCAGAGTCTATGTTTGATGGCACCCAGGATATATCGGGAATTGAGCAGGTATCAAATATGTTGTTGGTACCCAGGATTATATCAGGAGTTGAGCAGGAGTCAATATGTTTGATGCTACCCAGGATATATTCGGAGTTGAGCAGGAGTCAATATGTTTGATGGACCCAGGATATATCGGGAGTTGAGCAGGAGTCAATATGTTTGATGGTACCCAGGATATATGGGAGTTGACAGGGTCAATATGTTTGATGGCACCAGGATATATCGGAGTTGAGCAGGAGTCAATATGTTTGATGTACCCAGGATATATCGGGAGTTGAGCAGGAGTCAATATGTTTGATGGTACCCAGGATATATCGGGAGTTGAGCAGGAGTCCATATGTTTGATGGTACCCAGGATATCGGGAGTTGGAGCAGTCAATATGTTGTTGGTCCCAGGATATATCAGGGAGTTGAGCAGAGTCAAATGTTTGATGGCACCAGGAATATCGGAGTTGAGCAGGAGTCAATATGTTTGATGGACCCAGGATATATCGGGAGTTGAGCAGGAGTCAATAGTTATGGGTACCCAGGATATATCGAGAGTTGACAGGAGTCAATATGTTTGATGGACCCAGGATATATCAGAGTTGACGAGGAGTCAATATGTTTGATGGACCCAGGATATATCGGGAGTTGAGCAGGAGTCAATATGTTTGATGGTACCAGGATATATCAGGAGTTGAGCAGGAGTCAATATGTTTGATGGACCCAGGATATATCAGGAGTTGATCAGGAATCAATATGTTTGATGGTACCAGGATATATCGGGAGTTGAGCAGGAGTCAATATGTTTGATGGCACCCAGGATATATCAGGAGTTGAGCAGGAGTCAATATGTTTGATGGTACCCAGGATATATCAGGAGTTGAGCAGGAGTAATATGTTTGATGGTACCCAGGATATATCAAAAGTTGAGCAGAGTCAATATGTTTGATGGCACCCAGGATATATCAGGAGTTGAGCAGGAGTCAATATGTTTGATGGCACCCAGATATATCGGGAGTTGAGCAGGAGTCAATAGTGTTGATGGTACCCAGATATATCGGAGTTGAGCAGGAGTCAATATGTTTGATGCACCCAGGATTAATCAGGAGTTGAGCAGAGTCAATATGTTTGATGGTACCCAGGATATATCAGGAGTTGAGCAGGATCAATATGTTTGATGGCACCCAGGATATATCAGGAGTTGACAGGAGTCAATATGTTTGATGGCACCCAGGATATATCGGGAGTTGAGCAGGAGTCAATATGTTTGATGGTACCCAGGATATATCAGGAGTTGAGCAGGAGTCAATATGTTTGATGGTACCCGATATATCAGGAATTGAGCAGGAGTCAATATGTTTTATGGCACCCAGGATATTATCGGGAGTTGAGCAGGAGTCAATATGTTTTGATGGTACCCAGGATATATCGGGAGGAGGCAGGAGTCAATTAGTGTTGATGCACCCAGGATATATCGGGAGTTGAGCAGGAGTCAATATGTTTGATGGTACCCAGGATATATCAGGGTAGTGAGCAGGATCAATATGTTTGATGGTACCCAGGATATATCGGAGTTGAGCAGGAGTCAATATGTTTGATGGTACCCAGGATATATCGGAGTTGAGCAGGAGTCAATATGTTTGATTACCCAGGTATATCGGAGTTGAGCAGGAGTCAATATGTTTGATGGCACCCAGGATATTCGGGAGTTGAGCAGAGTCAATATGTTTGATGGGCACCCAGGATAATATCGGAGTTGAGCAGGATCATATTGTTTGATGGACCCAGGATATATCGGAGTTGAGCGGAGTCAATATGTTTGATGGCACCCAGGATATATCAGGAGTTGAGCGAGGATCAATATGTTTGATGTACCCAGGATATATCGGAGTTGAGCAGGAGTCAATATGTTTGATGGCACCCAGGATATATCAGGAGTTGAGCAGGAGTCAATATGTTTTGATGGTACCCAGGATATACAGGAGTTGAGCCAGGAGTCAATATTGAGGCACCCAGGATATATCGGGAGTTGAGCAGGAGTCAATATGTTTATGGTACCCAGGATATATATCGGGGAGTTGAGCAGGAGTCAATATGTTTGACGGCACCCAGGATAGATCGGGAGTTTGCAGCAGGAGTCAATATGTTTGATGGTACCCAGGATATATCGGGAGTTTGAGCAGGAGTCAATATGTTTTGATGGTACCCAGGATATATCGGGAGTTGAAGCAGGTCATATGTTTGACGGCACCCGGATATATCGGGATAATTGAGCAGGAGTCAATATGTTGATGCATCCCAGGATATATATCGGGAGTTGAGCAGAGTCAATATGTTTGATGCTACCCAGGATATATCGGATTGAGCAGGAGTCAATATGTTTGATAGTAACCCAGGATATAGTCGGGAGGTTGAGCAAGGAGTCCAATATGTTGATGGGACCCTCCGGGAGTATATCAGGAGTCCGTTTCAGTTGCACGCAGGAGTCAATCATGGTTTCGATGAACGCAACCCAGGTATATATTATCGGCAGACAGTATTGTATAAGCAGGAGTGTCAATTTGTTTGTGAATGGTCCACCCGCTCCTAGGACATACCTCAATTCATCGCCGCAGAGTTGAACGCAGAGTCTCAAATGATTGTTGACGTCATATTCGGCATAGGTTACTCCAGGACGTTTATACTCCGGCCGATGATCGGATTCAAGACTCCTAGGATCGGCCTCAAATATGTTTTGATACGGTTCGTACAGACTGGATGACTGATCTTTTAGTTGTGAAGCACCCTATCTACATGTTGCCCAGGGTTAAGAGCGGTCGTCAGTTCACAGCTGAGGAGTCGCATGCTGCACACTATGTTTAGATGGTTATCTCCAGTAGCGAATCATTTACTCATCGAGATGCCACATAGGACTGTTCGCTTAGCAGTATCTTGGCGCGTCAAAGCGAACTCCTCAACTATGACTGTCTTTGAATCGGGACTACGCCAACGAGAATAGGGTCACCTTTTGCCCGCGAGGATGTCGAAATAGGTGCTCGATGATGTTAGTACCCCTCAGGTAGCAACGACTGCAACGCATCAATGATAATATCAATGTGATCTCTTAGCGTACGAGATGTCACACATATTATGTTTTGTATGTATCCCCAGCCATTCGAGTATCTCCCTCGGAAGACTATTGATGCGCCAGTGGAACCGTCTATAATGTCCTTGTGATTACCTCACCAGAGAGTAATCTTACTCACGTCGCGAGAGGCTCTGAATCAGCTCAATCGGCCCGTACACCGTCAAATATGTGGTTTGCATTTAAGTACCCAGAGATAATACTATCAACATGATTGAGCAGGACGCGTCTAACCTATGTCGCTTGATCCTTTTACCCTAGTAGCTATAATCAACAGTTGAGCAGGAGTCAATATTGTTTGATGGCACCCGTAATCAGATTGTCGAAAATATTTTGATGATACCTCAGGATATATCGGAGGAGCAGAGCAATAATATCTTAGATCGCCACCCAGCGAAGCTACATCTATATTCCAGAGTGAGTAGCTAAGTATATGTCTTCGAGCGCGCAGCGCACCTCCTATCAGGAAGCTTCACGAGTAATAGTGTTGATGTACCAGCAGATACGTTGAGCAAGTCCAATACGTTGATTGCTGCCCGACCGTGATACCTATCAGGCATGGCAGATCAATATGTTTGGATGGTACCCAGCGAATATGCGAGATCAGCAGGACGTCAATATGTTTGATGCCGTACCCGTGCATATATCGGAGTTGCAGCAGGAGTCAAATATGATTTGATCGTGCGAACCCGAAGATACTATATCAGGACATTGACGAGCAGTGACGCGTTCAATATGTTTGCATGCGAGTATCCACAGGATATCATAATACAGTGTGAAGCAGGAGTCAAATATGTTTGAGTGCACCCAGGGATTATCATCAGGAGTTGAGCAGGAGTCAATATGTTTGTACTGCGCACCCAGGCTGCATATATCGGCGAGTGAGCAGGACTCAGATATGTTTGATTGGTACCACAGCAGATATATCAGGAGACTTGCACGCAGTGATCAATATCATGTTCTGAGCTCGGTCACCCAGTCATATATCAGGAGATTGCTGCGAGGTATGCCAACTATGGTTCTATGGCACCCAGGTACCTATCATCGGGAGCATTGAGCAGAGTCAATATGTTGTGTACCGAGCACCCACGAGCGAGTATATCGGGAGCCTGAGCAGTGCACGTCATATGTTTGATGGCACCCAGCGATATATCGGGAGCTTGACGCAGAGTCAATATATGGTTGATCGGTCACCCCCAGCGATATATCGTGGAGTTGCTGAGCAGAGAGTCAATATGTTTGATGGCACCCCAGGATATTATATCCAGCTTGAGCAGAGAGTTCAATATGTTTAGATGTACCCAGGACCATATACTCGCGGCGCATTCAAGCAGAGTCAATATGTTTGATTTACGGTTATCGGTCCAGCGTCCTATTATCTCATGACACTACCAGCATCAGCATCGGAGGTTGAAGCAGGAAAGCAATATTGTTTGTTGGCACTACCACCCGATCTACTCATTCAGGAGATGAGCACGGAGTCAATATGTTTCATGGTGACCAGGACTATATCAGGAGTTTGATTCAGGAGTCAATAGTTTGATGGTACCGAGGACTTAGTATCGAGGAGTTGAGCAGTATGTCCCAATGATGTTGATGGGCACCCAGTGATATAAGTCAGGGATTCTGATCAGGAGTCCAATAATTCGTTTGATGCCTTGGTATATCCTCAGAGAATAATCAGGAGTGGTAGCAGGAGTCAATTATGTTTGATGGCCACGCCAGCGTCATTTCAATCTCAGGAGCTGCTGTGATTGCTGGATACGATATAGTTGTTGCATGTCAGACCCAGAATATATCGGGGTTTGTGAGCAGGCATTTCAGTGAAGTAGTCTGATTGGTACCCAGGATGTATCAGGAGTTGAGCAGAGCTCATATATGCTTTGATAGGACCCCGGATATATCAGGAGATTGAGAGGATGAGGGGGGTTGGGGAACGAGTCATATGGCGTTTTTTCGGATGGGGCCCCCCAAAAAAAACCAGAGTAGTATCGGAGTTCGTTGAGCAGGAGTCAATATGTTTGATGGTACCCAGGATATATCAGGAGTTCATCAGGAGTCAATATGTTTGACTCTGTAGATGCAGATCTACAACCAATGGAAGAATTCCTGGGACTCTACGATGTGTCATCAACGACAGGGCAAAATATAGCCAAGATGGCATGTGATGTGATGATGCGTCTAGGCCTTCCTCTGTCCCAACTTCGAGGACAAACCTATGACGCTGGATGATTGCAGGGGGTGCAAGCCATTTTAAGGAAAGAACAACCGCTGGCTATGTATTGTCACTGGTCCACACTGCGTGAACTTAGTTACGCAGGCTGCAGGTGTAGCCTCTCCACTAGGAAGAGATTCAATGGGTCTGGTGCATGAATTGGGGGGCTTCTTTAATCAATCTGGCAAGTTCAAGGTGATTTTCTAGGAAATCACAAAATCAAAGCATTGTTTCACCTCGTTGAAACCTCTCTGTCCCACCAGATGGACTGTTTGCACCCCTGCCATCCGCTCAGTTCTCAGCCAGTATGAGTCAGTGCTGACAGCCCTTGAAGAAATGGCATCATGCAGGTCATCTGACACTTCAACTAAGGCTAATGGTCTTCGTGGAACATTTCTAAAAGGGAACACTGTGCTCGGCCTTGTAGTGGCTGAAGACCTGATGGGGGATTTGTAGTGTCTGAACACCTCCCTGCAGCTTAGGAAACAGACCGTTTCAGGCATGTTGGAGGCTGTGGACCACGTCAAAACAAGAATGCAGGACAAGCAAATGGAGGAGCACTTTGATGTCTTGTTCACAAAAGCAACTGCTATGGCAACAAAGTTGGACCTACAACCTATTCAGATGTTTCATATCCGCAAACCTACAAAGCGTTACACCGGTCAGGCTGCAGCCCATATCCATCCGGATGCCCAGTCTTTGTACAGAGCCCAATTCTACAACGCCTTGGACACAGTAAATACTCAATTCATAGAGAGGTTTGATCAAGCTGGATTCCAAACGCTGCAGCAGCTTGAAAATGTGCTGCCACGCGGAGACATGGACAAGGTGGTCGACGAATATCCTGAATTGAATTCAAAACTACTGCAGGTGCAGCTGGCCATGTTTGGGGCTAATTACACATATCAAACGAGCTCAGATGTTGCTAGCATTATTTGGGAAATGGTGCCAGTGGTGAGAGGTCTCTTCAGTCAGGTGGAAGCTTTAGTAAGGCTTCTGCTGGTCGTCCCTGCCTCCTCTGTAGAGGCTGAGAGGAGTTGTAGTGCCCTGAAGAGGCTTAAGACATGGCTTAGATCATCCATGAGTCAAACAAGGCTGAATAATGTGGCCATGTGTCACGTGCACCAGGAGAAACTGAACAGACTTGACTTTGAAGGTATAGGCCAGTCTATTATTGGTGTCCAAGATAAGCACAAAAAGGCCTTTGGATCCTTTGCTTGTTGAATGGCAAGTCAAAACACATGTCATCGCCTGGAGAGGATATGAGAGAATAGGAGAGGAGAGCAGAGCAGAGGAAAGGAGAAGAGATGACTGGAGAGCAGGGGAGAGGAGAGAAGAAGAAATGACTGGAGAGGAGAATATAGGACCAGAGGAGAGGAGGAAAGAGGGCTGGAGAAGATAGGATGAGAGGAGAGCAGAGTAAACACCCCTGCTGCCCACCCAAGTTTACTTGTAAATAAAAACAACAATTTGCTAAACCTTGGGCACAATATCTGTACTTGTATTCATATAACAATGCATATATTTCTGGTTATATGATTATGGTTATACTTTATTAATCCCTAATCTCTGCCATTACATACAATGAAAGAAGATGATCACTTGGCTACATAGCTGATGCCTGCTGGACTGTTCATTAATCACGGTACTCCAATTTTTTTGTTTATCTGTCCACCCCAGCCTCGAACTCAGGCCCTGTGTGTAGTTAACTGACCCTCTGCCCATTCATCGCCATTTTACTTGTTGTTGTTTTAGCTGATTAGCTGTTGTTGTCTTACCCGTTGTTGTCTTAGCTAGCTCTCCCAATCAACAGCTGTGATTGCTTTATGCCTCGCTTTGTCTCTCTCAAATGTCAATATGCCTTGTATATTGTTGTTTAGAATAGTTATCATTGTTTTAGTTTTCTGTGGAGCCCATAGTCCCACTCAACATGCCTCAGATACCTCCTTTGTCCCACCTCCTACACGTACGTAGTACTAACTAGTACGTCCAGTGATGTAACCTCTCTTATCGTCAAAAAATGCCTGGGTTTACCTCCACATTACCCGTACCCCACCATACCCATCTGTACATTATGCCCTGAATCTAATCTACCACGCCCAGAAATCTGCTCCTTTTATTCTCTGTCCCCAACGCACTAGACGACCAATTTTGATAGCCTTTAGCCGTACCCTCATCCTACTCCTCCTCTGTTCCTCGGGTGATGTGGAGGTTAATCCAGGCCCTGCGTGTCCCCAGGCACTCATTTGTTGACTTCTGTAACCGAAAAAGCCTTGGTTTCATGCATGTTAACTTCAGAAGCCTCCTCCCTAAGTTTGTTTTACTCACTGCTTTAGCACACTCCGCCAACCCTGATGCCCTTGCCGTGTCTGAATCCTGGCATAGGAAGGCCACCAAAAATTTGATTTCCATCCCCAACTACAACATTTTCCGTCAAGATAGAACTGCCAAAGGGAGAGGAGTTGCAATCTACTGCAGAGATACCTTGCAAAGTTATGTCATACTTTCCAGGTCTAAACCCAAACAGTTCGAGCTTCTAATTTTACAAATTAATCTCTCCAGAAAAAAGTCTCTCACTGTTGCCACCTGTTATAGACCCCCCTCAGCTCCCAGCTGTGCACTGGACACCATTTGTGAATTGATTGCCCCTCATCTATCTTCAGAGTTCGTTCTGTTAGCTGACCTAAACTGGGATATGCTTAACACCCTGGCAGTCCTACAATCTAAACTAGATTCCCTCAATCTCACACAAATTATCAAGGAATTTACCAGGTACAACCCCAAATCCGTAAACATGGGCACCATCATAGATATTATCCTGACCAACTCGCCCTCCAAATACACCACTGCTGTGTTCAATCAGGATCTCAGCAATCACTGCCTCATTGCCTGCATCCGCTATGGGTCCGCGGTCAAACGGCCACCCCTCATCACTGTCAAATGCTCCCTAAAACACTTCTGCGAGCAAGCCTTTCTAATCGACCTGGTCCGGGTATCCTGGAAGGATATGGACCTCATCCCGTCAGTCGAGGATGCCTGGTCGTTCTTTAAAAGTAATTTCCTCACCATCTTAAATAAGTATGCCCCTTTCAAAAAAAATTGAACTAAGAATAGATATAGTCCTTGGTTCACTCCACACCTGTCTGCCCTTGACCAGCACAAAAACATCCTGTGGCGTTCTGCATTAGCATCGAATAGCCCCCGTGATATGCAACTTTTCAGGGAAGTTAGGAACAAATATACACAGGCAGTTAGGAAAGCTAAGGCTAGCTTTTTCAAACAGAAATTTGCATCCTGGAGTACTAACTCAAAAAAGTTCTGGGACACTGTAAAGTCCATGGAGAACAAGAGCACCTCCTCCCAGCTGCCCACTGCTCTGAGGCTAGGAAACACTGTCACCACCGATAAATCAACTATAATTGAGAATTTCAATAAGCATTTCTCTACGGCTGGCCATGCTTTCTACCTGGCTACCCCTACCCCAGTCAACTGCCCGGCACCCTCCACAGCAACCCGCCAAAGCACCCACCATTTCTCCTTCACCCAAATCCAGATAGCTGATGTTCTGAAAGAGCTGCAAAATCTGGACCCCTAAAAATCAGCCGGGCTAGACAATCTGGAACCTCTCTTTCTAAAATTATCTGCCGAAATTGTTGCAACCCCTATTACTAGCCTGTTCAACCTCTCTTTCGTATCGTCTGAGATTCCCAAAGATTGGAAAGCTGTCTTCAAAGGGGGTGATACTCTAGACCCAAACTGCTACAGACCTATATCTATCCTACCCTGCCTTTCTAAGGTCTTCGAAAGCCAAGTTAACAAACAGATTACTGACCATTTCGAATCCCACCGTACCTTCTCCGCTATGCAATCTGGTTTCAGAGCTGGTCATGGGTGCACCTCAGCTACGCTCAAGGTCCTAAACGACATCATAACCGCCATCGATAAGAGACATTACTGCGCAGCCGTATTCATTGACCTGGCCAAGGCTTTCGACTGTCAATCACCACATTCTTATTGGCAGACTCGACAGCCTTGGTTTCTCAAATGACTGCCTCGCCTGGTTTACCAACTACTTCTCTGATAGAGTTCAGTGTGTCAAATCGGAGGACCTGTTGTCCGGACCTCTGGCAGTCTCTATGGGGGTGCCACAGGGTTCAATCCTCGGGCCGACTCTCTTCTCTGTATACATCAATGATGTTGCTCTTGCTGCTGGTGATTCTCTGARKCACCTCTACGCAGACGACACCATTCTGTATACTTCTGGCCCCTCTTTGGACACTGTGTTAACTAACCTCCAGACAAGCTTCAATTGCCATACAACTCTCCTTCCGTGGCCTCCAATTGCTCTTAAACGCAAGTAAAACGAAATGCATGCTATTCAACCGATTACTGCTCGCCCGTCCAGCATCACTACTCTGGACGGCTCCGACTTAGAATATGTGGACAACTACAAATACCTAGGTGTCTGGTTAGACTGTAAACTCTCCTTCCAGACTCACATTAAGCATCTCCAATCCAAAATTAAATCTAGAATTGGCTTCCTATATCGCCATAAAGCATCCTTCACTCATGCTGCAAAACATACCCTCGTAAAACTGACCATCCTACCGATCCTCGACTTCGGTGATGTCATCTATAAAATAGCCTCCAACACTCTACTCAGACTGCATCCAGTTTGTTATCACAGTGCCATCCGTTTTGTCACCAAAGCCCCATACACTACCCACCATTGCGACCTGTACGCTCRCGTTGGTTGGCCCTCGCTTCATACTCGTCGCCAAACCCACTGGCTACAGGTTATCTACAAGTCTCTGCTAGGTAAAGCCCCGCCTTATCTCAGCTCACTGGTCACCATAGCAGCACCCACTCGTAGCACGCGCTCCAGCAGGTATATCTCACTGGTCACCCCCAAAGCCAATTCCTCATTTGGTCGTCTTTCCTTCCAGTTCTCTGCTGCCAATGACTGGAACGAACTGCAAAAATCTCTGAAGCTGGAAACACTTATCTCCCTCACTAGCTTTAAGCACCAGCTGTCAGAGCAGCTCACAGATTACTGCACCTGTACATAGCCCATCTATAATTTAGGCCAAACAACTACCTCTTCCCCTACTGTATTTATTTTGCTCCTTTGCACCCCATTATTTCTATTTCTAATTTGCACATTCTTCCACTGCAAATCTACCATGCCAGTGTTTTACTTGCTATATTGTATTTACCTCGCAACCATGGCCTTTTTTTTTTGCCTTTAACCTCCCTTATCTCACCTCATTTGCTCACATTGTATATAGACTTATTTTTCTACTGTATTATTGACTGTATGTTTTGTTTATTCCATGTGTAACTGTGTTGTTGTGTGTCGAATTGCTATGCTTTATCTTGGCCAGGTTGCAGTTGCAAATGAGAACTTGGGGGCGAGTTTGGTCCCCCCCAATGTTGACTGCATGGCCTACGGCCTTGGAACAAAGCAATACATTGTTTAAATCCTCACATTTTAAACCGACAGTAACTAACTTKATCTACAAAGGTAATCGTGAGAGAGCAGTTCTTTATTGTGGCAAAACAGTAAAAAGGTCCAATTCCAAAACCTTATACCCTAAAGTCAAAATCTATAGAGGTATGATTGCACAAACATAATTCATGCATTCAATGGAAGATTAGCGCAGAAACATACATGCACAGATCAAGTTAGGATTCGGGCCTAAGGATGCACTTGTTCATGGATTTAKAGCATTTGGATGGTGTAAATATAGGCTGGAATTTATTTTCCCAGACGATTCCTGGGTGGGAGTGAATGATCCTACACTTCGTGGAGGAGTGGACTACAGCCCGTGACTTCATTTCAGAGGTGACACCTCATTATCTTCAACCAAACAAGCCTATGCTTACATATTGGGGTGGCACGTAGCCTAGTGGTTAGAGCGTTGGGACAGCAAACGAAAGGTTGCGGGATCAAATCCCCGAGCTGACATGGTAAAAATCTGTCATTGTAAAATAAGAATTTGTTCTGGACTAAATAAAAGGTTCATAAAAATATATATAAAAACAACCTCCACTCTGACATATCCCAACCTATTGTTTCCAAGATCCTATCACAGGAAAATTACAGGTAGCTTTTTACAATGCAAAGAATTGCTACCTGAGAACAAATAAATAATATTCAGTTAGATGGGGTACTACAATCGCTCAGACCATTTTAGCACCTCAGATGTCATCATATGGTTCCTGAGATATTACACATTTCCCCAGGGATTGTGAGATCTAATAATCTGTTTAGCGTCAGGGCAACAAAAATGACCTGGAACACGGCCAGGCGAACCGCAAGGCGATTGCTTTAGGGAGGTTATTAGTGGTGGTCAGGGGCAGAGTCTGTTCTCCTCCGCCACGATACGCTCTCTGTACGTCTCCCGCAGCTTAYTGATGGTTGCCATGGAGAGACTTCCTGGTTCCCTGAAGATTTCCTGTCAATATCAGGAAGAAGAGAAAGGAGGATTTCCTGTCAATATCAGCAAGAAGAGAAAGGAGGCCTTCCTGTCAATCAGGAAGAAGAGAAAGGAGGCCTTCCTGTCAATATCAGGAAGAAGAGAAAGGAGTTAGTAAACTGTTTGTGGAACAGATTAAGTTACCAATATACACTGATCACAGACCCTAGATCTGTGCCTAAGGTTACTTCTCTCTTTTGGAGTACCTTACCTGCATGAAGGTGTGGCAGTCGTATGTAAAGGCTCCCTGGGTGATCAGTTTGAAGCGCTCACACYCCTCGACCATGGAGCGGGCCTGCAGGATCTCAGCCTGGTGGTGGCGAATCAGAGTCAAGGCCACGCGGAACAGGATCTTAGAACCCTCGTAAAACAGGCAATCCCAGATCCGCAGAACTGTCTAGGGAAGACGAGAGATGTGAGAAAGACAAAGAGAATCATTATCTTACAGAGGGTGGTGATGACAGTATTTCAGTCTGGGTCCTGTGTCAACAAGCACACGGAAACCCCCCCCCCCCGAGACCCTTACCTCTACAGGCAGGACGTCGATGTAGAGGCAGATGAACCATTGGGAGACCACCAAGGTCCACATGACGTTGTGTTGGACCATGGCCTGCCACACGGCTGGGGCTTTGACCCTTACCAGCTCCCCCAACACCTCCTGGTCCGTCTTCAACCCCAGCATGGCCGGGCTGTAGTAGTCTACAACAACATGGACTGCTCAGGTTAATTCAGTTCTGTYTGTGTGAAATGAGGTTGTGTGTGTGTAAAATCAAATTTTATTTGTCACATGCGCTGAATACAATGGGTGTACACTATATAGCCCTTKCCAATGATGCAGAGTTAAAACAATATAATAAAAATAAATATATTAACACGAGGAATAAAATACACAAGAATGGAGCTGTATACAGGAAGTACCAGATCAATGTGCAGGGGTATGAGGTATTTGAGGTAGATATGTACATGAAAGCAGGGTAAAGTGACTAGGCATCAGGATAGATAATAATAAGASTAAAATWAAAAWAAACAGTAGCAGCAGCATATGATGAGTGTAAAGGTGTGTGTGTGGTACATAAATGGTATATATCCTGAGAAACATCCTGTGGTTATTAATCTTGTAATGTGAGCCTGATAAACCAACAGCAAACAGTGTCTTACCACAAGCCACGTGATCATGGTGCTATTGCACAGAAGCACACAGCAATAGAGCCTTCCACAAACAAATAGGTCTACAACTACTGTATGTACAGTGGCCTTAGGAAGTAGTTACACCTTTTGACTTGTTCCACATTTTGTTGTGTTACAGGCCGAATGTAACATTTTATTGTGATTTTTGTGTCACTGGCCTACACACAATACCCCCATAATGTCAAAGTAGAATTATGAATTTTGAAATGTTTACAAATTAATTTGAAAAAATTAAACCTTTGTTATGGCAAGCCTAAATAAGTTCAGGAGTAAAYATTTGCTTAAGAAGTCGCAAGTTGCATGGACTCACTCAGTGTGCAATAATAGTGTTTAACCAGATTTTTGAATGACTACAATACCTCATCTTTGTACCCCACACAAACAATTATCTGTAAGGTCGAGCAGTGAATTTCAAACCCAGATTTAACCACAAAGACCAGGGAGGTTTTCCAATGSTTTGCAAAGAAGGGCCCCTATTGGTAGACGGGTACTGGGAGATGGGAGAACCTGCCAGAAGGACAACAGTCTCTACAGCACCACCAATCTGGGCTTTATGGGAGAGTGACCAGACGGAAGCCACTCCTGAGAACAAGGCACATGACAGCACGCCTGGAGTTTGTAAAAAGGCACGTGAAAGACTGAGATCATAAGGCACAAGATTCTGTGGTCTGAGATAAAAATGTAACTCTTTGGCCTGAAAGCAAAGTGCTATGTCTGGAGAAAACCATGCACAGCTCATCACCCATCTAACACCATCCCTACCGTGAAGCATGGTGGTGGCAGCATCATGCTATGGGGATGCTTTTCAGCAGCAGGGACTGGGTGACTGGTAAGGATAGAGGAAACAATGGATGGAGCCAAAGGCAAATCATGATATAGGGATGCTTTTCAGCAGCAGGGACTGGGTGACTGGTAAGGATAGAGGAAACAATGAATGGAGCCAGATACAGGCAAATCATGATATAGGGATGCTTTTCAGCAGCAGGGACTGGGAGGCTGGTAAGGATAGAGGAAACAATGAATGGAGCCAGATACAGGCAAATCCCCGATGAGAACCTGCTTCAGAGTGCAAACGACTTTAGACTGGGGGGAAGATTTACGTTCCAAAGGTACAATGACCTTAAGCATAGAGCTAAAGCAACGTTGGAATGGCTTCAGAACAAGAATGTGAAAGTCCTTGTGTGGCCCAGCCAAAGCCCAGACTTGAATACAAAAAAAATCGTGAAAAAATTCTGCAAGGAAGAATAGTAGAAAATCCCCAAATCCAGATGTGCAAAGCTGATACAGACATACCCAAGATGACTCAAAGCTGATACAGACATACCCAAGATGACTCAAAGCTGTAATTGTCACCAAAGGTGCTTCTACAAAGTATTGACTCAGGGGTGTGAATACTGATATACATTTGATATCTGTATTTTATTGTGAATAAATTTGCAAAAATGTCTAAATACATGTTTTCACTTTGTCATTATAGGGTATTGTGTGTAGATGGCTGAAAAGAAAAAAATTATATTTAATCCATTTTGAATTCAGGCTGTAACAACAAAATGTGGAATAAGTCAAGGGGTATGAATACTTTCTGAAGGCACTGTACATGCACACCTCACCACACACATCCTCTCACACAACCACGCATGCACACAGGCATACAAACACAGACGAGKAGACAGACACAACAGGAGTGTGTGGTACTAACCGGGGAGTATTCTTCCCAATAAAGCATCCATCAGCCAGAAGGACTTCTCTTCATCCTTAGTGATGATGATGAGGTAGCCTGCAATGAAATTCATACCCTAGAATAGAGAGAGAAACTATAACTCCCTTCACACACACACACCTGTGCACACATGGTATGCACACAACACACACACACTATAGAGAACAGGTGAGGTATAAGCAGTTATGGCTGGGGACAGAACAGGTACAAGCAGAAGAGGCGACAGGAGARGTACAATACACACAAGGTACGTCAGACAGGAGACAAGTGAAATCCACTCAGTTAACAGATTATTTATACCTGGAGCGGCTCTCCAACCATGTTCCTGGAAAGTTACCGTCCTGTAGGTTTTCACTCCAACCCTAATCGAGTGCACCTGATTCCAATAATTAGCTGGTTGATAAGCCGAATTAGGTTAGTTACAACTGGGGTTGGAGCGAAAACCTACAGGAGGGTAGCTCTCCAGGAACAGGGTTGGAGAACCCTGGTTTATAGTATAGTGTTGCCATCACTAGCATATAGAGTCTGCTGCCTGTATACATAGACTTGAAATCACTGGCCACTTTAATAAACGGAACACTAGTCACTTTAATCATGTKTACATATTTTGCATTACCCATCTCATATACTGTATCTTAGTCTATGCCGCTCTGACATRGCTCATCCAAATATTCTTAATTCCAGTCCTTTATTAGATTTGTGTGTATTGGGTGTAAGTTGTGTAATTGTTAGATATTACTTGTTAGATATTACTGCACTGTCGGAGCTAGAAGCACATGCATTTCACTACACCCGCAATAACATCTGCTAAATACGTGTATGTGACGAATAAAATTTGATTTGATATAAGGCCCAGTACCTGGCAGTATCCCACAACCTGGTTGTGGTGTCCGTATGCCAGCAGCACATTGTACAGGGCCTTCTGCAGACAGGGCTCAGAGCTCTTCCGGAACTGCACGTTTTCGGGGAATGTCCTGTGCATGTCTACCAAGACAGGACACTCAACCATCAACCAATCATAAAGGAATCATCAGGGTCTTGATCATCAGGGAACGAAACTGAAGAAAATTGACAGTAACAGGGACCTCAAAAGCACTAATTTCTGTTTTCTGTTGCAAAACACTATAAAACATTTTATATTGCATGCCCTAATGAACATGTTCCAGATGCATCCACCGCAGGTGAGCTGAGTTAAGTAGAGGTGATTACAATCATGTGAATATAGTTACACTACCTATGCGGACTGTCTCCTCCAGCTTGGCGTCGTGCTGCTGCTCGGTGCCCAGCAGAGAGTGGTAGTACCCCGGGTTCTTCTCCAGGTGTTCCTGGGCACCGCTGGCTGCCATCCAGATCTGGGCTCGGTGCTCGTTGGGCACACCCTTACGCACGTACCGCTTCACTAAGGGAACCGAAACCATGACTAAAGCCCTTTTATTTTTTTATTTTATTTTTTTAATGTATGCACTCAAGTTGCGCTGGATAAGTGTTTGCTAACTAAAATGTAAACGTGTGTGTTTCTCCCTCTCGCTCGCTCTGTGTGTGTGTCTCACCCTTCTGGTTATTTTCCACGTTGACTTTCCCCTGCAGGAGTTTGGACCACTTGGTAGACTGCCTGTTGAGAACGGCTACATATTGAGCCATCATCTCCTCATAGGATTCATAACCCTCAGGCCTCTCAAACCCATAGGTGTCAACCCTATAGAGACAGGGTCAGGCCGGGAAGAGACACACACACTTAAATAACTATGGATCATTCAGATCTATATGACCCACATTTTAGACCCAGCAGACTGTATTGATCACAGCCTGTAATAGCACAGTGATAGTCAGATGACCTGACATTGGCCAAGCCTTAGCTACAATAACCCAGACTAGGTGGTTGGTAAGGATTTCTGTGACAGATAGCCAGCTATAGAATCAGATAATATGCTGTTGAATCAACCCGTGTGAAATTACAACCCGAGAGACAAGCTGATTAGAGCAAAAACCAAGCCAAACGAGGAAAGATCCCGAGAGAGAGTTCAAACATCCTTAAAAGATAAATATATAATTTGTTTTGATCATTAAAACGTTCATCATGCATAGGTCGGCTGTTATTAAAACATGATTCACAAGATAAGCGTTACCTGTCATTCGCGTTAATGCGGTTGTTCAGGTGAAGCTGGGAAGAGATGTTTCCGTTCGTTCCACTCTCCATAGCGTGAACTCCTCCGAATTGACCGTAACATGTGAAAACGCACCCCATTAGTAGATTGTCTGATCCACCAACTTCAACAGTGCGCAGTTACATTAGAAATCAATGTAACTGCCAGTCCGCATAGGGGGAGAGATACTGCGGTAGCTGGCTCGGAGGTATCAAATGCAGGCCACTATTGAACGTTTCTAGTGCTGCGGGAACCGTATTTACTTTGCTTTGTTCCGGGTCAATGTGGACCGCGCCGACTTTCAATGTAGCAACTGCTTGCTTGTGGAGTACTACAGGAGCGACGTGGCTACTCCTAACAAGCAAGTAGCAAACATACACAAGCTACTGGGGAACACACGCCCGTTAGTTTTTATTTTTCTTCCAACCCAGTTGCCGAACGCGGCACTGGTCTGGTGGAATTTTCGCCGCCGTGTCGGCTCTCTACAGACGACTGGCCGGTGCTCAGCAGGGTTCCATCCCCGAAGGGGTCACCCCCTTCCCTGGAGAACGGAGCCGTTCTCGACCCACCCAACCAGCTATGGATGTACGTCACTCGCCGTGGAAGTCGAAGAAAGCGTCCTCTGCCAACCGGGGTCTCCATGGAGATGTTGAACCCGGATCTGACAGACCAGAAACAGCTTTGCCGTTCTGGATCCAGAGGTTCCGGCGCCTTCTTCCTTGGGGGCTTCACATTCAAGATCGGATCCGGAGGTACCTGCGTCTTTGTGCTCGGTTCTGTCTCCCTCTCCGGTGGCTTCTACCTCGGGTTCAGATCCTCGGATCTCCCACCCTCATCAGACCGCGAGGCTGCCTGAGAGACCGGTGTCGTGCCAAAAATCTCCCCCCTGACAGAATTTCCCCCCCTTCGCGTGAACTAGCACACACTCAATTCTTCATTGCTGCGACTAGCTTGCTAGTTGAGATTTCTGCTCTTCACTCCGTTGTCAGTTTAGCCACTGATCTAAGAAGCAGAAAGCAATGTTTATTTGTGTCCTTCAAGGCAGCTGTCAATGATCACGTTAGGCTGCGTTTCATTTTTTTTGTTATGGCGGTTTGATCACGGGAGGAAATTAGAAGAGGGGGATTTAGTTAAGGCCATTTTCTTGTGTAATAAATTATGTTTTTTATGTGACTTTAACCCATAGCTACAATGCTGACATAATGCCTTTTTACTAAAGTAGATTTTGTTGTAATACTTTGCTGCACCCCACAGATGAACTCGTTCTGCCTGTGCCAGATACTAACCTCACTCCCACACACACACAGAGAGAGATGGCTGACACAAACCATTGATGAGCACTGATAAGGCAGGGGGGCGCTCGGACCTCAGGGGGGCGCTCGGACCTCAGGCGCCAGTTGCGGGTGTCTGCATCAACATCTTGTCAATAGAGGAGACAACCCAGACCAGCATGGCACTCAACGAGCACGCGCATGCATACACACACACACACACACAAACCCCTGTTTCAGGCGGGAGTTCCACGAACAAAGAACATTACCATGAACCAATGAGACATTGATATCAGCCTGAAGGGGACGATCCTCCACTACCGACGACCAGTCAGCAGCACGAGCTGCCAGAATCTACCTACGTCATTACCTGTATAAAATGTATTGGACACTATGTATGTGGACTCCTTTTTGATAGTTCGCTAGGAACTTGACAAACGGATCCGTGCAGCACGATTTGTCAGATATCATTTACCAATAATAAAACTGTCTTACTATATACCGATCCACCCTGTCCAGCGTTTTAACTTCGTCTCATTTCTCTAGTAACTGTTACATCAACTTTTGACACTTGCCTGCCGAAATTCTCTCCCCCCTTCTAATTTCCTTAATTTTGTCACTAGAGTCAAATACTTTTTTCTTAAATTTTTGCCTAAAATGACATACCCAAATCTAACTGCCTGTAGCAAGGATATGCATATTCATCTAATTTTATTGGTCACATACACATGGTTAGCAGATGTTATTGCGAGTGCAGCGAAATGCTTCATTTAATTTCACATTTAATTTGAAAGGAAACACTTTGAAGTTTGTGGAAATGAATGTAGGATAATAACACATTAGATCTGGTAAATGATAATACAAAGAAAAAAACGTTTTATTTTTTTTGTACCATCATCTTTGAAATGCAAGAGAAAGGCCATAATGTATTATTCCAGCCCAGGCGCAAGCAGTGTATGTGCAAAGTTTTAGACTGATCCAATTAACCATTGCATTTCTGTTCAACATTTTTAATCAAGACTGCCCAAATGTGCCTAATTGGTTTCTTTATAACTTTTCAAGTTCATAACTGTGCACTCTCCTCAAACAATAGCATGGTATTATTTCACTGTAAATTGGACAGTGCAATTAGATTAATACGAATTTAAGCTTTCTGCCAAAATCAGATACAGTTGAAGTCAGAAGTTTACATACACCTTAGCCAAATACATTTAAACTCAGTTTTTCACAAATCCTGACATTTAATCCAAGTAAAAATTCCCTGTCTTAGGTCAGTTAGGATCACCACTTTATTTTAAGAATGTGAAATGTCAGAATGATAGTAGAGAGAATTATTTATTTCAGCTTTTATTTCTTTCATCACATTCCCAGTGGGTCAGAAGTTTACATACACTCAATTAGTATTTGGTAGCATTGCCTTAAAATTGTTTAACTTGGGTCAAACGTTTTGGGTAGCCTTCCACAAGCTTCCCACAATAATCTGTCATTGCTCTTGGTTTTTCGCCTAACTCGCTATTTCTTGCCTTCACCTCTTATTCTTTGCCACCACTGTACTCCGCTTTTTCTATTGTTGTTCTTGCAACTGTACGTTTTGTTTTCCCCTGTGTACTGTGTTTTTTTCGCACTGCTTTGCTTTAAGCTTGGCAGGTCGCAGTTGTCCCTGCGCACTTGTTTCCTGCTACTGATCTCAGGTGGCCTACATACTTACACCTCAGCCCCCATTTTGTCATCTCACCTATGCTCACTCCACTTCTTGTTGCCTCTTCACCTCATATTGGCAGCCTTGGCCTTTGGTTTTCCTAATGGCTATTATTTGTGATCACTCACTAGGGTTTGGCTAACTGCTTTAGAAAGTAAATTTCTGCAAGCTTCGTAGAATGTGTGCAAAATACAATGTTGATGATTATTCAATGTTGCTTGTTTTTGTAACTACCTGGTAATTGAACTGACGACCTGAAACCAGGTTGAGGACTGGGTTACAGTTTTTGACATTTTTTCTTGAGTGGGCAGCTTGATGAAGAGCCAGTCAATATTAAATCCCCCGCAGAAAATATACTTCTCTGTTGATATCACATACTTATCAAGCATTTACACGTTATCCAGATACTGACTGGTTAGCAAATGGTGGTCTATAGCACTTCCCAATAAAGCTTTAGGTTTGATGGCAGATAAGCTGTGCCTAATTACTTCAACAGTATTTACCATTAGGATTCTTAAGCTGTACGGAATGTGGTTCTGATATAGACTGAACACGCCCGTTGGCATTTCTGTTTTTCGGTAGATGTTATGCTGTATTGCTACACTGTATCATCAACGCTATTGTTAAGTGAGTTTCAGAGATAGTCAGAATATCATGTCATATGTTTACAAGAAGTTTATTGACTTCCATGGACCTTGTTTATCGGCGATGTTAATATGGAATATTTTTAGCACTTTTATGGTTGCTTGATTGTTTTTAATGCTTTACTGGGAGCTTATCAGAAGTAGACTTACTCATGTTTTATTTATATTGGAGCTTAATTAGTGCAGGGTGAGCGCAAAAGGGTAATCCTATAGGGCACCGGCTCAATGCTACAGTGTACTCTGGTTCATAGGCTTATGCAATAGGGGAATAAGATTAAGTACTTCTTGTGTTTGCCAAATGCTAAATCTGTACATTTGATGCAGCATTATGACGACTCACTGTCAAATGGTAGGGATTAACTGAGGTGGTTGAATATCTTGGATAAAGGGAATCTGAGTGGCGCAGTGGTCTAAAGGAACTGATTCAGTGCTTGAGGTGTCACTACAGAACCTGTTCAAAATAGTGTTATCCAACCGGCGTGATTGGGAGTCCAATTTGTTCTTCATTGACTTAGTTAAATAAAGGTTGTAACACTCTAACGGATTGGGGGTTCCCCCGCGGACAGTTGAGCTACGTGAGGCTATGCGTTTGTAAGTAACAGAACATTTTCCAGGACTAGACATACAGTTGAGTCGGAAGTTTAACATACACTTGGTTGGAGTCAATTAAAACTCGTTTTCAACCATCTAACAAAAATTTCTTGTTAACAAACTATAGTTTTGGCAAGTGGTTTAAGGACAATCTTACTTTGTGCATGACACAGTCATTTTTCCACAATTTGTTTATACCACACGCCTTGTGCCTTATATCTTAAACTGTTTACAGACAGATTATTTTACTTATATATTCACTGTATCACAATTCAGTGGGTAAGATTTTCTACACTAAGTTGACTGTGCTTTAACAGCTTGGAAAATTCCAGACAATTATGTATGGCTTTAGAAGCTTTCTCACGGCTAATTTACATAATTTTGAGTCAATTGGAGGCGTAACCTATGGCTGTTTTTCAGGTCTAACCTTCAAACTCAGTGCCTTTGCCTATTAATGGGAATCAAAGAAATCAGCCCAGACCTCAGAAAACTAATTGTCGATCCACAATCTGGTTCTCTTGGGAGCAATTTCAAACGTCGCTGAAGGTACCACGTTATCTGTCAACAATAGTAGCAAAGGTATAACCATGGGACACGCAGCCATCATATCAGAAAGGAGCCGCGTTCTGGTTCTAGAGATGAACGTAACTTGGTGCTAAAAGTGCAAATCATCAGAATAACAGTAAAGGACCTTTGTGAAGATGCTGGAGGAAAATGTACAAGTATTTACTGTAAAACGAGTCCTATATGGACATAACCTGAAAGGCGTTCAGCAAGGAAGATCCTCTGCTCCAACGCTTTGTCCATGTTTAAACTGCACATGGGGACAAAAGATCGTACTTTTTTTGGAGAAATGTCCTCTGGTTGATGAAAATCAAATATGAACTGTTGGCATAATGAACATATTATTTTGGAGGAAAAAGGGGAAGAACACATCAACGTGGAAGCGAGGGTGGCAGCATCATGTTGTGGTGGGGTGTTTGCTGAAGGAGGGACTGGTGCCTTCACAAAAGATGGAATCATGAGGCAGGGGAAATTATGTGGGATATATCACGACATAGCTCAGTCAGGAAGTTAAAGCTTGGTCGCAAATGGGTCCTTCCACATGGACAATGACCCAAGATACTTCAAGTTTGGCAAAATGATTAAGGAAACCAGTCAAGGTATTGGAGTGGCCATCAATCAAGCGTGACGTCTAAGATAACAATACGCACAAGGGCTGATAAAGAAATTTGTGAGCAGAAAACTGTAAATGATGTTGGAGAGCGAAGAGGCAGGAGAGGGCTATTATACAAACCGCTACGGAAATTTTGAACATCAGAAATCTGGGTAGAGCTGATAGGATGATAAAGGTGGGACATAGATCCAGCTGGACCACGCTACGTATGTGAGATGGACGTCCTGATGTGTTGAGAAGGACTGGCGGTAAAATCAGATACTCATTGGGAGAGAACTCGCTTGAAGATTAACGAGCATTTATGATACAGGCATGCCTACAAAGAAAACAGCTTTGCTGTTATTGTAGAGAATCACGTTCTGGACGGCACTGGGGAATGGTGATCGAACCGGGAGGAAATATACATTCTCGAATTAGTAGGGAGTCTTCTTACTAGTTCATACTACTTCGCCATTATAGTTAATCAGGACTTCTAAGGAAGTGAGTCCTCTAACTGACCTATGAGGAGTCAGGGGGTTATTGTTAGACTCTGTGTGGATTTCTAAGTCTCGCAGCTCACTGGTGCTCTACTCTGTGAACTGGTCAGTGTGTGTATACTCGATGTATTTTCGGCTTCCAGGGTAGTATGTTCACCACCTCTTTCTGGTCTTCACTGATGAACTCGATCTCTTGAGGGCGACGCAGACCTTAAATGCGGTTAGTTGAACAGGTGTTGTGTCTGAAAAATCTCCCCTGGCTCTCAGCACAGTAATACAGGTGCACAAGGCCCCCCTTCGCTGTGACTAGCACTAACCACGTCATAGTTTGGCTTCTTAGGGTATGTGACTAGGGTATTTAGGACATTTGGATAGAGTTTGTATGAGATACTACTAGCTGCGTCACTACTCGGCGTTAGGTTCATGTGATTTATAGGTCGCAGACCTCGATAATGCCAATGGGTCTTAAGAAGTCTAGGAAAGTCTAGAGTGTTCTATTTGGTCTTCTGAAGGTCAACAGCCTTGTTGTGCCGAATTGGGGTGCGAACTGATATTTTAGGCGCTTTCTTTGCTTTCCGATGGCTGGTACACTGCGTTTCAATTATAACTTAATATGATCTTTATGGCTGTGTATAGATTCACGTGGTAAGCGAGATTCATAATATGTTAGATAGATAGATGGGGCATTATAGTATATTCAAGTGCCATTTTTTCTCATGCTGTATATTCAAGTAGTTGTTCAGAATTTACAAAATGTGTAGACTTATGGCACGCATTTTGCCTGGGCAGCTTACTCAATGATCTAGTATGCTACTAATCGCATCCGGTGTTTAATTCGTTGCAGTAGTATTTTGAGTTTGTTGATAGATCATATCTTGTATTGGCTAGATTTCGCGGGTCATGACATTCGAATTGAACTCGTTATTGTCACGGGCCTGAATGTCACGAGGACATACTAGATCTTCATCTGCTCTGTGATTAAAGGAATTCCCACAAGACACAGCGGAGGCACGAGGAATGTAGGGAGGAAGGTGGCAACGTGTGCAAACACAAGATACTGAATTGATTGTTAAGTAACGAAAATGAATGACCGGATAATGAGAGGGGGGTGGCAAGTCGCGTGTTCATGTAGTATACACTCGCAACAGGGGTGTTGTCTATGCATTGGGCTCAGGACTCGATATCCTTGACCAAAAGTCGCGCGTGCCAACGTGGATTGCGTGGTTGTGCCCAAACGTTCAAATCCCATACGCAGACACCTATCAAAAGGTTGTCAATGAGTCCACATACACATGGTAGTGCGCCAAGACAACACCTCACAGCAACGCATTAGTCTAAATTGACAGGTACATACTCACGAGCACGCGCATGCATACACACACACACACACACAAACCCCTGTTTCAGGCGGGGTTCCACGAACAAAGAACATTACATGAACCAATGAGACATTGATATCAGCCTGAAGGGGACGATCCTCCACTACGACGACCAGTCAGCAGCACGAGCTGCCAGAATCTACCTACGCATTACCTGTATAAAATGTATTGGACACTATGTATGTGACTCCTTTTTGATAGTTCGGCTAGGAACTTGACAAACGGATCCGTGCAGCACGATTTGCAGATATCATTACCATAAAAAAACTGTCTTACTATATACCGATCCACCCTGTCCAGCGTTTTAAACTTCGTCTCATTTCTCTAGTAACTGTTACAATCAACTTTTGACACTTGCCTGCGAAATTCTCTCCCCCCTTCTAATTTCCTTAATTTTGTCACATAGAGTCAAATACTTTTTTCTTAAATTTTTGCCTAAAATGACATACCATCTAACTGCCTGTAGCAGGATATGCATATTCATCTAATTTTATTAGGTCACATACACATGGTTAGCAGATGTTATTGCGAGTGCAGCGAAATGCTCATTTAATTTCACATTTAATTTGAAAGGAAACACTTTGAAGTTTGTGGAAAATGATGTAGGATAATAACACATTGGATCTGGTAAATGATAATACAAAGAAAAAAACGTTTTATTTTTTTGTACCATACATCTTTGAATCGCAAGAGAAGGCCATAATTATTATTCCAGCCCAGGCGCAAGCAGTGTATGTGCAAAGTTTTAGAGCTGATCCAATTAACATTGCATTTCTGTTCAACATTTTTAATCAAGACTGCCCAAATGTGCCTAATTGGTTTCTTTATAACTTTTCAAGTTCATAACTGTGCACTCTCCTCAAAACAATGCATGGTATTATTTCACTGTAAAGTTGGACAGTGCAATTAGATTAATACGAATTTAAGCTTTCTGCAAATCAGATACAGTGAAGTCAGAAGTTTACATACACCTTAGCAAATACATTTAAAACTCAGTTTTTCACAAATCCTGACATTTAATCCAAGTAAAAATTCCCTGTCTTAGGTCAGTTAGGATCACCACTTTATTTTAAGAATGTGAAATGTCAGAATGATAGTAGAGAGAATTATTTATTTCAGCTTTTATTTCTTTCATCACATTCCCAGTGGGTCAGAAGTTTCCATACACTCAATTAGTATTTGGTAGCATTGCCTAAAATTGTTTTAACTTGGGTCAAACGTTTTGGGTAGCCTTCCACAGCTTCCACAATAAGTTGGGTGAATTTTGGCCCATTCCTCCTGCAGAGCTATGTAACCGAGTCAGGTTTGTAGCCCTCCTTGCTTGCGCACACATTTTCAGTTCTGCTCACAAATCTTTCTATAGGATTGAGGTCAGGGCTTTGGTGATGGGCCACTCAATACCTTGACTTTAGTTGTCCTTTTATCCATTTTGCACAACTTTGGAAGTATGGCTTTGGGGTCATTGGTCCATGTGGAAGACCCATTTTGCGGACCAAGCTTTGTAACTTCCTGACCTGATGTCTTGAAGATGTTGCTTCATTTAATCCACATAATTTCCCTGCTCATGATGCCGATCTATTTTGTGAAGTGCACGCAGTCCCTCCTGCAGGCAAAAGGCAACCCCGACACAACATGATGCTGGCACCCTCATGCTTACGGTTGGGGAATGGTGTTCCTTGCCCCCTGTTTTCCTCCAAAACATAATGGAATGGTCATTTGGCCAAACAGTTCATATTTTTTGTTTCAATCAGACGAGAGGAACATTCTCCAAAAAGTACGATCTTTGTCGCCATGTGGCAGTTGTAAACATGGGGACAAAAGGTTTTGGAGCAGAGGCTTCTCCTTGCTGAACGGCCTTTCAGGTTATGTCCATATAGGACTCGTTTTACAGTGGATATAGATACTTTTGTACATGTTTCCTCCCAGCATCTTCACAAGGTCCTTTACTGTTATTCTGGATTGATTTGCACTTTTCGCACGCAAAGTACGTTCATCCTCTAAGGACACAGAACGCGTCTCCTTTCTGACGCGGTAATGATGGCTCGTGGTCCCTGGTGTTTAATACTTGCGTACTTATGTTTGTACCAGATGAAGTGTACCTTCAGGCGTTTGGAATTGCTCGCCCCAGGATCGAACAGACTTTGTGGAGGTCCTAGCAATTAGTTTTCTAGGTTTGGCTTGATTTCTTTGGATTTTCCCATGGATAGGCAAAGAGGGCACTGGAGTTTTGAAAAGGTAGACGCTTGAAAAACATCCATAGGTCACGCCTCAATTGACTCAAATTATGTAAAATTAGCCTGTGAGAAGCTTCTAAAGCCAATGAATGATTTTCTGGAATTTTCCAAGCTGTTTAAGAAAGGGCACAGTCAACTTAGTGTATGTAAACTTCTG